>NC_084566.2:23469124-23749124 GCF_033978685.3 Nerophis lumbriciformis | reverse complement strand
AGTGTCTCTTTTCCCCCCAAAAAAGTGCAGGTATGAGGTGAACCTGCTGAGAGTTGTCTGCATGCTAATCTGTCAAAGATGAAACTAATATGAAGGGCGTGTTGGTGGATAAACCCTTAAACCCCTAAAGCACATAATAACCAGCTTATAATATCAATATGGCTTTCATTGTTTTTAGGACTATGGCAAATATCCCACATTTGGATATACAAGATGAAAAGGTAATCACTTTGAAGTTTTACTGCAAAGCCGTTTCACAATGCTTGTAAAAGCCAGCATTTTGTCTTCCACCAAGTGCAATATATTGTGTATTACAGTACCCAATAAAAATGCATGTCTCTTACCGACTGGTTACTTATGACAACTGCCACTTTGAGCATAATAAGTAAACAACACGACAATCACTTCTTACACAATGTGTGGTGTTAAATAGGGATGGGTACCGAATGTGTTACATTTGTAGGTATCGATTCACATATCAACAAATGGTACCATATTTCGCTATTTTTATTGCACGTGACGATGCGTTCGGTTGCAGGCTCGGCCAACTCAAGCACTTGGCAGTCAAACAAGTGCTTAGAGGGGAACTGGACTTTTTTTTTTGAATTTTGCCTATCGTTCACAATTATTATGACAGACATGAAGACAGATTTATTTTTTGTTCAATGCATTCTAAATATTAAATAAATGCTATCAAAAGTCTGCTTATAATGAAGCCTATAGGAGCCACTCTATTCTGCCTACAAAGACCTTTAAAAAAACAACCAAACAACTCCATTAAGGTTTTATATACATAATGTAAGTATATATGTAATGTAGTAGCAGGCACATTTATTACAACATTTAATATTTACGTATTTTGATAACTTTAAGCATACGCGATGCATTCATTTAAAAAACGCATCACGTTTGCTTTTTTTTCTACAACATTGCCAATTACTCACTGCAGACTTTGATAGCCAAAAAACAAAAACAAACATCACTTACTGTACAGTGTCTGCTGCCATTAGAATGCCGACTGCTAAGATGTTCATGTATTCCCATTTCTATGAAGGATGACTCATAATCCTTGCGAAGAAAAGGGGTGGAACTTAGTGTATTTTTGTGTCGTTCTCGCCATTCCCGGATCTAAATTGGCTGTCAAAGTGTCGGCATACGTCCTTGTTCTTCTACTATTCAGGTGAGAGGAATGATTTGTGATCTAGAATAAAGTTTGACGAGCAAGGAAATGAGGAAGCAGCTGATCAGTTGATCATGTCAACATTGGCACGCAAGCTTGTGATCACGGCGCCACTATAACTAGTTTGTCTGCGTTAACGCTTATAATAACAGTATCACTAAAACTTGGCTAATATTCAAGTCACGAAATGTTAATTGAGCATTGTTGGTGCTTTTTGGATGGTTATTTATTGGATTTTATGGGCGGAGTAGATGACCTCCCATTGGTTCCGCTGTAAACGGACTCTTATTTACATTTATTTACGAGTTAGAATGCATTTAAAAGAAAATTCATCGATCGTCATGTCTTTTGTAATGATTGTGATCGATAGGCAAAAAAAAAAAAAAAAAAAAAAAAAAAAAAGTGCAGTTCCCCTCTAAGCAGCACTCCGAGTGTACTCAGCCAAAGCATTAATGCCTGATAGAAAACTCACAAAAAAAAGTATGGCTCTATTTTCTAAAATACACTAGCTCGATACTAATTTACATTGGAATTGCCCAAAACATCCTACAATTAGCATTAGCGATTTAACATGGCATTTTCAACACCTCCTAATTTTTGGCCATGAAAACCGATGCACGTTCAAATAGCTGGTGTGTAAAAAGTACACTACTTACTCACAGTATAAACACTTTTTAGGATGCAATAAAGGACCAGATTTAGAATAATGGATGATTAGCCCATACACTACTGCCATCTAAAGTCTTGGAGTACCAGTATCGATTCCCAGGTACCGGGAACTGGTATTGCTCAAAATGACATACTAACATACGTAATGCAGTCACCCTCAAAGTTTTATGATTATTACACAAATGTTCATTGACATACGGACATTGTCCCAACCACATTTTTCTTCATGGTGGCCGTGTTTTCAAGTAAATCAAGCATATAAGGTTTAAAAACAGCGGCACCATGTGGTATATTAGTCAGAAAAATAAAATAAAAATGTTCACCTTTTTGTGTGCAGCAGTTTAGAAGTAGAAGAGTTGGCTTACACAAACAAATGCATATAGTTGTGTCCAGCCCTGCAGCCAGCACAATTCAGTTTTCCTCATCACACACAAATGTTTCCATTATAAAAACCATGCCTTTTCTTACCATTAAAGCACAATCGGTGGGAAAAGGTGGACGTGCGTAGTGAAATAAAGGTTGCGAACTTGTGTAACGTGAGACACTCTAGCGTTTCAGGCCGCTGCTGCTTTTCTTGATGACCTTCCCAGACATCCATCTGCTGCTTGCAGACCTACTTGCAAATATGGCTTTCTGCTTTGGGCCGATGGGAGTTGGAGATCATTTCTCTCCGCCAACCTCTCTCTCAAGAAAACCCTGTGCCGTGTCTGACATTGACAGACATGAGGAAGTTGAGAGGAAGGATTTGGGTGTCACTCTGGGACAATGGTAGCTCTGTCCTTAACAGCATTGCTACTTTTTGTTCGGTATCAGAGACATGTTGGCTTGGCATCAAAAGGCAAAACTTTTTTTTGTGCTTTTAAACACAAAGTGCTATCTTACTGTGTGATAGCACTTCCACTGTGCTGATCATATTTGTTAACTTAGTTTAGCCAAACATAGCACATACACATATATTCACTATGTGTACATTAAAGTGAGTTGCTAAACATTGTGTTTTTGCAAGCTAACAAAGCTTTGTTTTGTGGTCCTTTCTGTGATCCGATCCCCCCTCTTGGGCCCCATTCGAAAGGTGGAAAAAGAAATCTGTCAGTTATCTTCCAATCTTGTCAGGTGTTGTGTTCACACTCAAAATGAGGGAACAAGGCCACACTGTTGTTTGTGGTTTACAATAAATTTCAAGCTTTGGGTTTTTATGGCATTCTTTTGCTTTTTGGACCAATTAAGCTTTGATTTGGGGCTGGCTACATAAACTCAAATTGACCAGTGTAATAAAAAAGGTATAATGTCCAACTTTGGGCAAGTGTTTTATCAGTATTTCTAACAACCCATTTGGTCAGGAGCAACACTGAATCTCTTTTTGAATGTTTTAAACCCCTGCTTCCTTGATAGTTTGGTACGGAGTATAGTAATTTGCCATTGTGTGACTTCTTTATACAGCAGCCACCAATTGTGGCTGACTCAACAGCACCTCTGCTGTTTGCAACCAGATATTGCACTCCATTTTTACCTCAATTGGATCAAGATGAAGGGTTTTTCTTACAGGACTGTAATCTATTTGTTGCAGTAGTGGTGACATAATTACGTCATCGTCTAATCTGCATAATTAGCCCTGATTGCCCAGACACAAATTTCCACCTCGGCGGACAATAAAGATGTATTCTATTCTATTCTATGCATTTGCATGTAATTGTAGCTGAGGCTGTAGGAGAGAAGAATAACATTTTGGTAGACAAAAAAGGAGTAAAAAAAGATAAACAGCAAATATTTTTAGTTAGCAAAAATTTCTCTTCACTAGATTTGTCGCTAGTGGGGTTTGATTACATGCTTAATATAGCAACAAATTCACAAAGTTGGCAACACTAATCCTCCCTGCTACATCTTGATATTATCTGGCAGACCAGGTGCGGTAACAAGCGGGGTGCGGTAACAAGCGGCGTGTGGTAACAAGCGGCGTTACACACACAGTCCCATTATGTGTTTATGAACAAGGCACCAAAAATAAACAAAATCATGGGAAACACTAAGATGCGATTAATCAAATCAAATAAATTCTACACAATCAATATATTCTTCTTATGTTCTTTGAACATAAGAAGAATATATACCATATTTTCCGAACCATAGTGTGCACAGGATTATAAGGTGCACTGCCGATGAATGGTCTTTTTAAAAATATATATTTTTTCATATATAAGGCGCACCGCATTATAGGGCGCATTAAAGGAGTCATACTATTATTTTTTTTTCTAAATTGAAAACACTTCCTTGTGGTGTACATAACATGTAATGGTGGTTCTTTGGTCAAAATGTTGCATAGATTATGTTTTACAGATCATCTTCAAGCCGTTTTCTGACAGTCGCTTCCAGATGCGCCGTTTTGTGGGCGGTCTTATTTACGTGGCTCACCTTTGGCAGCGTCTTCTCCCCGTCATCTTTGTTGTAGCTGTGTAGCGTGCAAGGACGGGCGTGGAAGAAGTGTCAAAAGATGGAGCTAACTGTTTTAATGACATTCAGAATTTACTTAAATCAATAACGGAGCAGCATCTCCTCATCCGGAAACAACAACACCGGAAATGTGTTCCGTGAAAAAACGTCCGACCGGAACTCTCTAATAACTAAAGTTCCTTGGGTGAATAATGTAAACTCACTAAACCGTTATGTTTGAGCGCTTTCATGGCGAGTTTACTGACATATATCAGTAAGAAATTTACACTACTTTATATTAGAAATGGAAACAGCGGGGGATGAATGTCACATAACAAGAAGATAAAGAAAAAGAAGAAGCCTATCGACTACGGTTGTCGGCACGGGCTACAAAGGCGGACACGCGTAGTTTTTCAGGATTTATGCAGATCCCAAATACAGATCAGCAGGTACCAGAAGGTAAGAAAAGTTGCTTTTGCATAATATTGCGAAACAAAAGGCCAGATAATGTCTTACCTTATACACACACACCATAATAATACTCGTATGTTGAAGCACATCAAGCGGTGTGGCTTCATTGCTTACCAAAGTTGCACTAAAACATTTTGATAGATTTTTGAGAGCTGTGTGTAATGTTTTATCTTTTTAATGGAACATATAAAATGTTGGTGTTGTTTACTTGAGTCATATTGCCATAATAGTGCAGTCTATACGTACAGTATCTCTTATGTTTGACTGTCATCTACTGGTCACACTTATCATTACACCATGTACCAAAAATAATTGCTTTGAAGTCGGTAAGCAAAACCAGAATTATTTCGTACATTAGGCGCAACAGGTTATAAGGCGCACTGTCGAGTTTTGAGAATTATTTTTTTTAAGTGCGCCTTACCGTAAAATACGGTACATGTTATTTTTATTCATTTTAAGTATTTATTATTAGTTGCTTTTCCTAATTTTCGTGCTTTGTACGATGAGTTCCCAGAAAGGGGCCTCTAAAGTAGTAGTCATTTCATTTGTTTACCATTGTGGTTGCAGCTTGCACTACACTGGATCATACAACACTGCAATTTGGGTAAATTCTGCCATTATTTTAAATTGAAAACTCAATTATTATATTTTATAGTTTCGGGAGTGGATGTACGAACCATCAGCTTATGTGCATCTTTACACGTTACAAAGTTGGTCTCTGTGTCAAATTCAAACGTGTTAAGGGAGGCAAAGGTGTACAGGTACACTCCCCACTGGCTATTTGTGGTTCTGTTAGTGAGACCATTTCCTCTTTAGGTCAGTCTGAGGAGTATCTCTTCAATACTTCTGGTTTTACAGAGGAATCCCCTACAGCGAGGAGAACAATGGCTCCACAAACGTTTCAGAAGCTTGTCAAGCAGCTGATGTATGAAGCATCTCAACTGCTTCCTGTGTGGTCCACATTGCATGGCCTTTTAGACTAAAAGAGTCTGACTCAAGGGTCAGTAGTATCATTAATGGGTGTGATTTTTCTTAAAAAATAACCACCAAAAATACAAATTAGGTGATCCGATAAGCAGATATTCCCTAATAGGACACTTAAAATTTGGTTTTACAACATTTTAAATGTACTGTAAGTTAACTTCAGCAGCCGAACTTGACCAGACTTGGCAAAAGCCAACCATGGAATCATGTCTTGGGTGTATTTGTTTACATTAAAGTGCCGTCTCTGTTTCACCTTACATGTTTGGGCTTGCCTAAGGTTTAATCAGTCGTCTTTTTTTTCTCCACTTGTTTTGTTGTGGAATTAAAAATGTACATTACAAAGGTGTGTTTTAGGTATCAGTCAAGATGTGGTTCTTTTGTGTTTGTGCAAACGATCCAAGATCCTAGATGTTTTTGAATGCAAAAAGAGCAAATTCAAAGTACAGACATGCAGAAGTACTTATTTACTAATCCATTCATCGCGCTCCTGTTTCTTATGGCCCGTCACATCTTTAGGAAAGTCTTCTATTGACAATTGCCAGCGTTGCATTCTCATCTTACAGCATTTCGAATTGGCTTGAACTAGAAGTGATGAGGTGTAACTTTCTTGAATATTCAAAAGGTGGAAAAGATAAATGCATTGACATTCCTCCTATATGCAGACAAAACGCCCCTCACCCAGGACGGAGACAAAAGCTTTATTCAGGACATTGTTGGCCTTCTTTGAGACAGACTTATCTGTCTGGTCTGACCTTAACTTGCCATGTAGACATGACTTTACGACCCTGTGTCAACACGCAAAAGGCATCTCAGTCGACTAGACAGCTTTCATTCTGCACTTTTTGGTGCTTTCTATCTAGTGGCCAATGTGTGACAGGAAGAGATAAATAGTATAGGTTGTGTGAATGGCTGTAGCTAGATGAGTGTATGGTTGGATGTACTGAATGGATGTTGAAAGTAGCTGTTACTTAATCTGGTGTGAAGCATCACTTTGTTCAGTAAAAATCATGTGTTTACATAGACAATGTCCCTGCCTAATAAATAAATAACTAGAAAATCACTCAGAGAGCGCGCAGACCTCTGCTAGGACCCATCTCCCAATGGTAAAAAATTTCTGAATCACTCCAAAAATGTAATAATTTTTTTCGTATCCCACTTATGACATTTCCTGAGAGTTAAAATAAAATGTGCCCTTAACTTTTTGAGCAATCTATAACGTGATAAAAGAAACGGAGTGAACACTCTTTTTAGTTATCCACTCTCTTTGTCTCTGCAGGGCTGCTAGCATACACACACACACATAAGTTGAGGCTTGTAATGTAAGCATAAGGTGATGCCAGTAGATATTATCCGGATCAACCCTAAAATAAAATTACTTGTTCCTTATTCCATTTCTGACATTTCCTAAAAGTTTGATAAAAATCCACTCATATATGTTTGAGCTATCTACGGCGTAATGAAAAAAACTAAGTGAACACTCTTGTCAGTTATTCACTCTCTTTTTGTCTGTGGTGCCGGTTGCATACACACACAGAAGTTGAAGTTTGTATCATAAACGTACGGGAACGTAGTAAAAATGCGCCGAATCAGGCCCAAAAACGCATAAATTTTTCCTTACCTCATTTCAGACATTTTCTGAAACGTCATCCATAACATTCCATAACAACAAAACACTAACAATTGAATAACTTCCTGACCGAAGTAATAAACTAAAGTTATAAGTGAGGACCTTGGGGCTGGTGAAAAATGACATATGGCTGTACAAAAAAAATTGCCATCTAATTTCTAAATATTGACCATTTAAAAAAAACAGCTGCATTACAAACAGAGAGACTCATGCCAACACTTCCGCCTCACTCTTCCTGTATGCCAGAATTTTTGTTAATAATTAGATTTTACCGTCTAATTTTTTTAACATTTGTTTTGACAGTTTATTTCAAAAGTGAATTAAAACATTGCTTATAGGGTTTAGAAAGTGTTTATGACCTTGGAACAAACCCTTTCTATTTCCAGTATTTTCTGTAGGAAGAATAATGTCAAAAACTGAACAAATCAGAGTTTGTCCAGCATCTTGGAAAAGATTGTGTTAAACCATAGTGTGTGTATTTTATAAAATTAACTATACTTGTTCAGAATGTGGACATCCTAAGTGTGGTATTTGATTGGACAATCCGGTGGCGGTCGCTTAATACAGGTGTTTGTTATCCATACTGCCAGACAAACCATAAGGCCCAAAGAGCTGCTATATAATCCATGCAGCAGATTTTTTTTAGGAAAACTCATAGTATTGACATCGTCATCATGTTAACATCAGGTGTTACAGTAGTGTCATAAAGTGTTAAATATGGTCAGATTATTTGTCCTCTGGGGCCTACTATCAACACTTTCGCAGCCATACAAAGACAATAGTGCACAGTCTTTTCCTGAGTGCTTCAAAAATCCTTAATTGCAGAGAACTGTGTTCGCCTAAGGCTTTGTCTCCGACATAAAAAAGAATAAACCAGCAAATTATCTTGTCATGCACTTGTAAAGTATAATTTTCTAGCTCAGAATTACAATGGTAGGGGCCGGCAGCAGTGTAATTTTGATGGCCTACTGCAGAGGCAAAAAACAAGATGTCATCCCTTGCATCTCTGGTAAACGCTTACGAGCACATCACCTCTGGGTATTTCATTATAAACGTACCCAATATTTTAAGATGAGGTGATGGAATATGTCACAAAAGGTTTGCAGCCGATGCAAGACGGCGATTAGATTCGTAAAGTCCCAATGCTGTAAAAGGCATTGTCCTCCAAAGATGTTGCAGCTTTCCCTAATTGCCTGGTAAGCTGCAAATACAACACAAGCAATGGTTCATTGCACTCCAAATTAATTTTCTGGTGGGAACTTTTGAGTGCAACATCTCCATTACCACATGCTTTCATGATTAAATCCAAAGACCCGGAGGGGGGGATGACTCTGGTAGTGTTTCGCTCCATAAAAACAGTCATCATTACATAATGTACACATGGACTCTATCAGTTTTACCTGTCTCACAGCTGTTCAACCTCCATGATTGTCACTGCGCGGCCCTTTAATTACCGCAACAAACCACTTGATGTTAATCGCTGTGTGGAGAAGGTTCCCCTGGTACGAATACCCTGGAGTGCAGAACTGGACCGGTGCCAGGTGGTAAGGATTAGCCCCCTTGACTTGGAGAATTTCCACTACACTAACAAGTTCCCTCTCTAAGCTGATTAGAGGGCAGTGCTATATTAAATATGAATCCCCCTGTGAGGTGTTTATCTGAGCATAATGTTAGTAATCATGAGCCCAGACGATTTTTACGAGATTAAAAATCTAATTGGGTCAAAATACACAAACGATCCTCTTAGGGCGTACTCAAACTAAGCTAGTCTTACGCTCAAACTGAGCAGGTTCCATGACCAGTTTGCTTGTCCCATCACTTTTATTGTGTTACATTAGTCCAGTTTTTTTGACTTATTTGATTATTTCCAGTGTTTGAGTATTTCCTGGTTTGATCCTCAGTATCCCCTGACCTTGTTGAAGTGTCCTCAAGCAAAACACGAAACTCTTCGTTGGTCCTGATTAGACATGGACGAATCATAGGGCGGGCCAATTATTGGCATTTTGACGTATATCGGTATAAGCCTCTTTTTATCAGTATCGGTCTTTTTCTTCTTCTTTTTTTTTTTCTACTACTACAAAATACTTAAATCACATCAGCAGATACAATATACACACTTATGATACCTATATTTATCATTTAAAAAAAATAGTATAGTAGAAAGCTATAACCACACAATCACTGAAGCGCTCAGCGGCCACAACCCCCCACTCTATTGTTGTTCGCTTGCAAGTATATCTTTTCTTGTTAGTTTTTAAAACACAACTTTTTTGCTGGAAAATCCCGTTTTTGTTCTTTACCCAATGTCTTACCGGTTCCATTTTTTTAAATTTGCTACTGCAAGTCTGCCTCCGTCTGCAGCACTCGGAGTGGTCTGCTTCCTAAAAATTATGTTTTTAAAAAAACCTACTTAAAGCCTTTTCTAGCTGTTTACTAACATATTATTCATGTTTAAATAACTTTCACTACAAACGAATATCGGCTCCAAATATTGGTTAATAATCGGTATTGGCTCTGAAAAAAACATATCAATCTGTACTCCTGATGCTGCAAAATTAGGTGTTCAAGCGCGTAGAGTACCTAGACTGATAATAATCGGTATTGACCGTGAAAAAAACATATCAATTTGTACTCCTGATGTTGCAAAATTAGGTATTCAAACTCGTTGAGTACCTCGAAGGTAGAAAAGCGCTATACATCAAGAGCCCAGTTTTTTCTTATATTTAGCAGCAAAAATCCATGTTTGCACAAACAATGGAGAACCAGAGTCCCCTGTGTTTACTTCTGTACTGTACTAGATTGTTCATGTTGTCTCTCATCCAGGCAGGCTTCATCAGTTCATGCTCAAATAGCTATAGTCCGAAGCGATGGTGCAGTATTTAAGTATTTATCCTCTAAGGTTGTGGTATCCCCACAACCAAGAATAGTTTCATTCTTGTGGTGCAAAACAATAGTTGTTAAGATACAGCAGGGCGAGGCCTCCGCTAGCCAACTTTTAGTATTTGAGCATGAAAGTAGGACGCCTGCTCGGATGAGCAGCAAAGCGTCTCCTAAGATGACCTGAACAGTCCAGTTGTGGTAGATTTAGTGTCCTGAGAATACAATAACCTGGATGAATGAGAATATTCACAGGCCCTAGCAAAATAGTGCCTAACATAAAAGGAGCCATCCCTCTCTAGTAGGGTTTGTAATGTTGACAATATCTTCTTAACAGGATGCTGGTTCTTAAGTTGTTTGTTTTAGCGACATTTGTTCTTGGTATATATGTTTTGTCAGAGTTACAAATCTAGGAACAAAATGACTTTGTTTTTCAAAGAACAAATGTCGACTGGAGTGGATGCTGGTTCTCAGGAGGATATGCGGATATCATTTATTGCTCTAATAAGGATCACAACATTGTTTAAAAGGATTCCTTGCTCGTTCATCCGCACTTGAGAGTTCTAATGCGAGTTTTCAAACATAGTTGAGCCACTTGTGTTCAGAAATGTTGCTGATAAGGGAAGAACAAATGTCTGGTCCAGCATGTCTGCTACCTGTGATGGCTGATACAAAGCAGCCCCTATGGGTCCCTGCTTGAGGGGGCGGCCTTGGAACAACTGCCCTCCTCCTCCTTCTCCAGTCAGTCATAATCATCCCAAACAAGCGCTCATGTTGTTTTGGGGAGGCTTTGTTAAGCATGCCGGGACAGGATAACGCCCCCACCGCTTACAACAATTGCTCGAGTGGAAAATACTTATAGAGAAGGGGGCCCCTTGAGTGTTGGCACCGACATGCCATTGCATTTCAAACATTTCAGCTCGATGTGTCATGTAGAGGGCGCCGGCTAGAAATTTAGCCGTGCTTGCTTGTGCAAATTAAATCGGTCATACTTTTTGGCGAGAAAGGGGCACGATTCCCTGGGCTGCGTTTCAGGTCTGGCTATCCACCCCCAAACCCCTCCTTTGCCTGAAGCGACTACTCATCAGTGGGTTTAAAGGCCCGCTGATGTGTAAGGCAGAGGTTGAGATGGTGAGTAAGCATGCTCGCTCCAATCCTTGGGGTCTTTTCTGGAATATTCCTTTTATGGGGTCTCTTCCTGAAGCACCAACAGAGGAGCAGTCGGCAGATATAAGCCTGTCAGCGCTCGGTCTAAAAATAAGAAACAAGACTGCCTCAACGGTTGATTATCTCCTTTTGTTTAAGCCCAAGTGAGGCATTATCTGACCTTGCTGAGCCGGCCCGTGTTGCAACAGGAATGCTTGAAATAAACCAACTGGGGATTCCCAAATCACAGCTGCCGGAATCATGTGTGAAATTTTAGGATTTTTTTGCTTGTGGTTTTTGTTTTTCCTCAGCCTGTTTCTCTTTTCGAGGCATGACTCTATGACGGTTCTGTTGAAAGCAGTAGGGGTGGTGGGTAGGGGGTTGAGGAGTGATTTAGTAGGAGCGTGCTGGCCTGCTTACTCCCTCTCCGGCCTTCCTCTCCTGCTTCCTGTGGGATTGAAGAAGAGTATAGCTTTAACAGGGAGAAAGAGAAATGGGGGTAGGGGGTAGGGGGTGTCTTGGCTGGAATGGTCTTCAACAACTAGAATGTGAGGAAGTGCATTTTAAGAGAATGGTGGGCGCATTATTGGAATTCAAATGGGAAGGAATTAGGTGGGTTGTGGGAGATTTGAATAACAGGAATGGGATTGTTTGGGGCCTTTGCAAAAGAGAGATTTATCTGACTTGTGATTTATATATATATTAACTACGCTGATGATTTGAGCCCAGCTGTGTATACATGATCGCAATAAATTAATTTAGGGGTGTGGTCACATGTCCACTCACAATAGGGTGTGCCGTTGAACAGCCAATGTTACATATTGTTTGTCGATTATTCACAGCAGCAGCAAATGATAACCCGGCATGCTTTCAAAGAGCATCCGGTGAGTCACAAACTCTAAAACAAATCAACAAAAAATGCTCTCGCATTGAGCTTTAGCTTCATTTTCGTTTTGTTCCTGCAGGACGTATCTGGCTCTTTATCCGCTAAATGCTCTTTCATGTGTGCTGAAGCCTACTTTCTACACTGTTTTTCTCCAGGAATTGATGTGTGGAATAATCAAGAATACTTTTCTCTATGGTATTTGCATTGTTTTTTATTGACATTGGAACAATTACAGTATAATGGCTTGTATTGATAAAATAATGCCATTTGTATATTATTTGGATTTAAATGGCCTGTAGTAGCTATCAAAGCTTGTAAATACATTAATGTATTTGCCCATCTTTTATAAAAATATGCAATACAAAACACTCTAGAGCAGGGGTGTTTAAACTCCAGCCTGTGTTTCCTTTGGCCGTTCCATATTCTAAAAACAAAATTAATTTGTCATTATTAGGATTCAATACTGGATATTGCACACATTTGCTTTGTCCTTATGGACACCCCTATGAACCCATAACTGTTACGATCCGCTGCCCGGATCATAGTTTGTTTATGTTTGAGTCACGTGTTTTCAGCACCTTGATTTTGTTTGTTTTCAGTTGCCATGTCAACTGATTACATGCACCTGCCTCTGGTTAGTGTTCGGGACGCGCACCTGTTGCCCGGGCACTAATCAGAGGGCTATTTAGTCTTTGCCCTGGCTTCACTCGGTCTGGCTTCGTAGTTTGTTCCCATACAACTGTTAACGACTATTTTGATTCTGCTAGCTTTTCACGCTATGCTATTTTTTCCTGCTAGCTCCCACGCTAGTCCTTTTGTTTTGCCTTTTGTGCTACATGCATGTTTTTTGTTTATCCATCATATGATTTATATTTAAAATAAATCATTTTCCTACCTGCAAGCTGTGTCCGAAGCCGTCTGCATCCTTGGGAGAACCACACCCGCATCACTATGCGACCAAGTCGTTTCAATAACACTGTCATTTAATGATGGTGTTGAACATCTTGTCATTGTAGAGAAAGATTATATTACACTTAAAAGTAGGGATGTTAATCTTACAACAGCTCACGATTCGATTAAATTCAAATTCTTGGTTGACTATTCAATTTAGAATCGATTCTCAATCTAACATGATTTTTGATTCAAACCTATTCAGCCAATATTATTTGGTATAAAAATGATAACAAAACCTTTTCAAAAAAATGACATGTTGCGAAAGCTCTTCTTAGCTTGGCGCATATGCACAGTGAGTAAGTTTGGAGATGGTCTAAAAAAAATGGTTTAAAAAAAATAATAATGTATTTGTAATTCGATTTTTTTTAACACCCCTACTAAAAAGTATTAGCACTTAAATAAAGTTATTTTCAAATAAAACACACATTACAAAAATCCCCCACAATATATATTTTTTTATTATATTTGAAGTATTTTTCAGTGTCAATACTCAGATTTTCTCTTTTCCCTTTTTTTCCCAGCTACAGTGCTTCTATTAATTTTTTCACTGTCTTTGGTTTTTTATTTGAAGTTGCTGGATTTCACAATTTTCTTTTTTACTTTGAACTTAACTTCAATGATTTGGTGTGTAGGCGCGGGGCTAAGAGGGCAGGGGCTAGGTATGTGTGAATGTGTTTCAAATATGGAAGGACTGAATATTAAAACCAGAACGTTTAAATTATAATTATTTGTGTTTTATTTTTCAATGGGGATACCAGTATCGGTACATTATTTTCTTCTAATGCCTGATGTATTTTTGAAACATTTGATCATCCCTTAACATGGGCATAAAGTGGTTTGATTCATAAGATGGCCAACATTTTCATTCAAGCCAACCTTTTTCTTATCATATGTTTTATGGCACATATACAATATCAAACAATTGGACCATGTCCAGTAGTGTACTGTACATTGTGGCTAGACCTTTCCTCCCCTCCCTTAGCATCACTTCCTGTCTTCAGTAGTATGTTAGATTCCGTCCATCCGTCCTCCTCCCCTGGAGATGAGACTCAGCTACCATCTGGTCCAGCATCACAGGGTAGCCGCCTGGAGCGGATCCAGTGCAAAGATCAACTTCCTGACATGTCAGAAGAAGCTTATGTTATTTCATTTTTTTAAATCCCTTTTGTGGCCCCCAGTTTTTTCCCCTTCTGAGGCCCTGGCATGGTTGCTGTTTGGGCCTGAGGCGTTTTCCCACTCAGCGCAAGAATGTATTTCCTCTTTTAAATCTAGCAGGATATCAATATCTTTTAAAATCAGATTAAAAAAATATGGGAGACCATCATAATACGCTCACCATATTTCCTATTGGAAATGATGAGGGCGTTTATATACTTTACTACAGAAAGTGCCAGGTGTCTACAGTCATAGAAGGCAGGATGTTTTTGTACATTCCATTTTTTTGATAATATCAAATACAATATTGACGTCAATATAAGACAACCATGAATATAAGACTCCCCTCTTTTTCAACATATTGCTGCGAAATGTTTGGCGCTGTCTTAAATTCAACTCTACACTACAAAAAGTGTAGATTTAATCATGATTAAATATATGAAATCATGCTTTGAAGTGCTTATTGTTAGTTAAAAAATGCATTTTTTGTTATAGGCACTTTCTATCGTAGACCGAGTTTCTTACTGCATGTGATAGATACTCAAATCTAAGGTACAATACTTAAAACAAGCACAAAAAAAGGCGAGCAACAGAACAAGAATGTTTGATCACTTGTTTCAAGGAAAAATTGATAGAATCGGAAATGTGTTAAAATTCCACCATCAGCTTCAGATTTATGCAACAACATACACTCTGCAAAGATTGTGTACACACTGAACACATCTACGCCGACACGCAAAGTTATCGGTTATGATTAAGCATCTATTTGAGGTGTTTATTTATGCACGTGTATGATGTTGGTTAATGGCATGGCATCCATTAGAGCGGAGACTTGAGAAAATATTGTATAATCACTTCTGCAATATAATCTGGTTGAAGTTGAAAAAAAATTGTGTACATACAGTACACGGCATATAATAAGAACTGTGGAAGGGAGAGTGTGATCATTTAGCCCGAAATGAGGCAACTAAGCAATAATTGGCTGTGTTACACAAGATACTTTGGCCTAATGCTGTTGACAGGGAAGGGGACATAAACAAGAATGCCAGTTAATGTCCTAACAGGCCTTTGATTATGTATTTGTTTTCATGTAATTGAATGAGCAGACTCTGGATGAGGGCGTAATTCAATTGCAGGTAGCGAGCGACAGGAAGAGAACAGGGCTCGCTCATTTCTCTTGTGTGCTGTGAAAAAACATGATTTAAACATGTATTGGATGTCTGAAAAGAAACCATTAGATGGATTTTGAAGGTTTATTTTATCATCCCACGGTTTGAATTTGTGGACTTTTTATTGTTTTGTCTGAAAATACAGTTTGATCCAAGGTGTAATTGAAGAACTTAAAACCTTAAATTTATGACCGACTGGGGTCGTTCAGTGACCTTTTCTGGCAGTAAATCTTTAAGATATTGCTCCGGTTTTCGGTCGGTTTAGTGTCAGACATTAAAATACATTTTATGTAAAAAAAAAACGGGAAGAAACTAAGATATTACCTGTCTAGTTACAGCGCTGCTTGCATAATAACGGTATGCAAGCAGTGTGCAATAACTGTTTACGTAATGCAACATTGGGCAAAGCTGGTTGCTCGGAAGTTAAGGTTCAAGTTTGCAGGTTATATTGAATTTTGACTTTGAACAGGTTTGTTAGTTAAATACAATATCATATAATTAACAAAAATGCTGTGCTTACTAATTTTATTAATTTATTTATTTGTATTTACTTAATCATGGACAAAAGATAAACAAAAGGAAGAAAAATAATTATGTGAGACCAACCACTTAGTACATTTAATTGGAGGGTGGATTTATCCATAAATTGATGGTGTCCATAACAAGAGTAGTATAAGTATATGATCGATGCTAAAGTGATTTGGTAGATATCTGTATTTCTTCTCAAAAAAATGTTGTGTTTGTTAATGTTTACAAACTCAGAGAATAATCCACTGGACTAAGAAGGACTTTGCAGGCAAAAACCGGAGGATTGAAATTAGTTTAACTTTTTTTAGGTATTGTGTTCTAATGACTTTATCTTGCTCAAACAATTGTTTTCAGTAAACAAATATAAGTAACGAGTTTAGATATTGTGTTGATATTGTTTAACTGTCAATGGCACACAGAATGAATGAACTAAAAAATGTTCAATTAAAACATGTGATCGGTAGGGATGGGCGATATGGCCTAAAACCTACCGTACATTGCGATATATATCACAATGTATTATTGGGTCTGTTAATGATAATACAGCCATTTCAAAACAGGTTACATGGGCTCCTAAGTTGGTTGCTGGCGTATGGGATAACATATTGCGTCATTTACAGTTGTATTACTTTGGTAAAACTATTATTAATCTACTTGCTAATTTACTGCTAATAGTTGCTTACTTTCTGTTGTAAGATGGTTCTATTTACACTTATGTTAAAATGTAATAAGCTCTTAATTTTTTGTTGTTAGGATACTTTACATTCGTATTGATCATACCAATGCTGATTATACCAATACTTACATTTTCAAAGAGCATTGAATGATTACATGTTTAATAATAATTATAATCAGACAAAAACACAAGATGGCAGTGTAACAATATAAATTAAATATATAAATGTTTCCCTACTATTGGCTATGATTCAAATCCTTTGAATTCTGCCCTTAAAGTACTCCTGTGTCGTAAGACTTATTTCCTGAATTTGTAAGCAATAACAAAAACGGCAAAAGATTTTGTGAAAGTCAAAATATTGATCTCATCTGTGTAATATCGACCATATACGGCTATTATACTTGGTATCATTACTATTTATATTTGTATCGTTCTATCCAATATTGTTTACATTCAAGAGCGCTATCTTGTCGTTAGCGGCTAGTATGGCTTATTGTATCAGTCAGTGTAAAACAATAATGTTCAGTTTAGTGTCTTTCAACTTTTACATTCCGAGGAGCAGTGTCCTGTACAGTGTACATGTTTATATTGTTCTGGAATATGCTGTTTCTCAGAAAAGTAAACTAACAATTCAACATTATTAAATCAAATAACTCACAAACCAATGTTTGGCTTTGCTGGCTTCAAATATTTTTTCTGGATGACAGTTTATGAGGAGGCGACTTGTCCAGGGGGAACGCTGCATTTTACCCGAGTGTAGCTGGATCATTGAGAGAGACAAGTGGTGGAAAAATGAATGAATGGATGATGATTATCAAGTAGTTTTTAAGTTTACTCATATTTCAACGCTGGAGACGAAAGTGGCATTCATTACTTTGCAGAACAGAGACTTTTTTTTACCTTCGCCAAAGAGGTTATGTTTTCGCCAGGGTTTGTTTGTCTGTTTGTTAGCTACGTAAGTCAAAAAATTGTGGTTAGATTTTAATGACATTTTTCAGGAAAAGTCCAAAAAACAATTCCTCCAATTGACTACAAACACACTTCACTTACTGCTTAAGCCGTTCCACACCCCCACCTTGGCGTCTCGCGCTGCTTAAAGGATTCTAGGAGATGCAGTTTATTTTCAGCCCAGGCCAACGCTAAAGCGCCTGAAAAAACTAATAACCACATTTTTTTTGACACTATCAGGCGTCACGATATTATTGTGAAGACTTTGATGCTGAAATACAGCGGTATCTACAATATCGTTACACTCCAGCATGCATTATCACGATATAACAATAGTAATAAAAGCTCTATTGACGGCCAAATTGATAGAATTTAAATTGTATCTTGTTTATATGTATTTATTTATTTGATAGGGACAGTACAATTAAACATTGCTACCCATAGGTAACCGATGTCAAAGTTCATAAGGCTTTTAGCCACAGGCTAATTTGCAACACTTGTCCCTGGTTAGGCTTTTTAAGATAAGTTAAAGGTGAAAAACACATACAAAATGATTGACACAAGCACAAACAATAAACAATAATTGGCCCCATTTGTCCATACTTCGTCCAGTTCTAGTGCTCACACTTCTGATTTTCCTTAAGCCACTTTTTCATTTTTGCGGAGAAAAGTTTAATGTCCAACTGTGACTTTAACTCCAGTGGAAAAGAGTTCCACAGATGTGAGGCCTTCACTGAGAACGCAGACTGACCCAGCGTCGTCCGGCACCTTTTCACTCAACAGCAGAGGTGGGTAGAGTAGCCAGAAATTGTACTCAAGTAAGAGTACTGTTACTTTAGAGATTTATTACTCAAGTAAAAGTAAGGAGTAGTCACCCAAATATTTACTTGAGTAAAAGTAAAAAGTATGTTGTAAAAAAACTACTCAAGTACTGAGTAACTGATGAGTAACATACACACACATATCATAAATATATATATATATATATATATATATATATATATATATATATATATATATATACACACACACACACATATATACATATATATATATATATGTATGTATATATATATATATATATACATTGATATATACAGTATATAATTTATATTTATTTTTTTGCCGTTTTTGTTTACATGTTAATAGTGTTTTAATGAATATACATGCATGTTTAACACATATAGATTCCTTTCTTTCATGAAGACAAGAATATAAGTTGGTGTATTACCTGATTCTGATGACTTGCATTGATTGTAATCAGACAGTAGTGCTGATAGCGTCCACGTTTTCAAATGGAGGAGAAAAAAAGTTCCTCCTTTCTGTCTAATACCACATGAAAGTGGTTGGTTTTTGGCATCTTATATGTCCAGCTTCCATATTCGTTTTTATACACTTTACAAGAAATACATTGGCGGCAAACTCCGTAGCTTGCTAGCTTGTTTGCGCAGGCTTTCGGAGACTCTTATTTTGAAAGCGCAGGCGCGATGGAGCGGCACTTTTATTGTGAAGACAGGAACTGTGCAGTCAGTCTTTAGGCTTTTGACGGGGTGTACGGTTCAAATAACAAAATGGTCTTTTTTCCTTCACACTTTTGATTGATTGATTGGAACTTGTATTAGTAGATTGCACAGTACAGTACATATTCCGTACAATTGACCACTAAATGGTAACACCCCAATACGTTTTTCAACTTGTTTAAGTCAGGTCATGTGACTCCTGGCTCTGTTTGATTGGTCCAACGTCACCAGTAACTGCATCTGATTGGTGGAACGGAGTGAACGTCACCAGTGACTGCATCTGATTGGTGGAACGGAGTGAACGTCACCAGTGACCGTATTTGTTGAAACGCAGGCACTATGAAGGTCTGTCTGACAGACCAAAACAAACAAAGCGTGCATTAACAGATCGATAAAAATTAGTAGCGAGTAGCGAGCTGAATGTAGATAAAAGTAGCGGAGTAAAAGTAGCGTTTCTTCTCTATAAATATACTCAAGTAAAAGTAAAAGTATGTTGCATTAAAACTACTCTTAGAAGTACAATTTATCCCAAAAGTTACTCAAGTAGATGTAACGGGGTAAATGTAGCGCGTTACTACCCACCTCTGCTCAACAGCTCCCACTGACTGCAGCTCCCAGATATTTTAATTCCTTTACCTGCTCTATTTTATTTTGATTAATGTTGACCTAAATGTCATTTAATGATTGTTTCTTCAAAGAGAAACACATTGAGACTGTTTTGTTACAATTCAGGGTTAAACAGTTATTTTGAAGCCATGTTGATACTTCAGCTAACTGCCTGTTTAATATCTCTGAAGCCTGTTGAGGGGTATCTGCTGCCACATAAATGATTGTATCATCTGCATACGTTTGGCAGATGCTATTTTTGCAAATATTGGGGAGGTCATTTATATATATATATTGAAAAACAGCGTACCCAAAATAGATGCTTGTGGCACACCCAAATCACAATTTATTACATCTGATTTTACACCATTTATTGGAACACATTGTTGTCACAACTCAAGATACGATTTAAACCAACTAATGGTTTGGTTTGTTACATGAAATTGTTTTAATTTTGTCATCAAAACTAGGTGATTTACAGTGTCAAAAGCTTTTCTAAAATCTTAAAATACTGCTCCAACATATTGACCCTGGTCTAAACTACATTTTATCAGTTCGGTAAACTGACACACTTTTCAGTAGAATGTTTGGGCCGTAATGTAAATCATGCAACCCAAGTGATCGGTATTAGTATCGACCAATCTAACTCCTGTATGACCAGTATCGGAATTGGCAGCTCAAAAACCCGATCGGAACATCCCTTGTCCACACCCGTAGCCTGTTTACAAAATAAAATTATTAAAATGTCTAAGGCTACATTTACACTGCCGGGTCGGATGTCCAATTAAGCTTTTTTTTGTCAAATCCAATCTTTTAAGTGGCCGTTTATATTACAAAAAAAATGTGATTTCTAATGTGAATGCAACCTGACCTATATGCGGACATGATGTCATGACGTCGCACGCACTGCAGTGTTTACGTCAGTAAAACATGGTTTCAACTCTCGTCGGTCTCAATACTGGCACATTTGTGGCAATTTTAAGGATTTTTTGCAACATTTTCTGGACCAAATTATTGTGCGTAGAAGAATACGAAGGAAGAGGACAAACATTTTGGCTGTGGCAGTTTTACGGGCTATTTTGCTTCGATGTCTGCTTGAAGAACATGTCTGTGGGCTCACAGTCAAAGACAGGAGTGGTGGAACTTTCATGTGAGTTCCTAAAACATTTAATTTTCACCTGTTTTCTGCTCCGTTGTCAACCATTTATTTTGTAATAAAAAATAATTATGACGCTTATCACTTTAGATTACGTTCTGGTTGGATGAATGCGATTTGTGTTCGGCAGCGTTCACATTGAGGACACATCACATTTTTATCCGATTTATTTCCTCATACAAAAGAGGCCTGGGTTGGATATGAAAAATTCGGAATTGCACTGTTCACACTGGCATGAAAAAATCTAATGCAGGTCGGCAGGTATAGGCAAAAACAATAGGAATTGTCCTGCAGTGTGAACGAGGCCAAACAATCCTTTTAAGCAGGCTCATCCGCTCAGTTATTTTTCAACATTAGGTACACCTGAACATTCCAATGTGATGCAATACAAATATGCTTAGTTGTATTGTGGTTTACAATTGCGTAGAACTGCATCGTGTCGTACTTGGATCTGTTTCTAACATTTGGACCTTGTTATGTAGCTAAATAAATTAAAATATTAGAAACACACCTAAGTGTTATACAGCGTATGTGTAAAGTACAATAATACATATTGTGTGTCCGTGCTCTATTTTACTTCTACAGGTCCATTAAAGGAAGCTCAAGCAATATTCTGCTGTGTACAAAACACCACACACATACACACACACACATTAAGTCACACACATAGATTATGCAGCCTGAAGAAACAAACATCTGCTTGCATACACACTTGACCTACAATGTTAGTCCCGAAGTAAACGATGCAAGGTCTGTAGCGAGGGAAATAGGGTGTGATTTGTCAAGTCCTGCTAAATGAATATATATATCAATAAAATATGTTTATATGATAATCTAAATGCACACACATACACAGCCACTCCTTGCTCCTGGACTTATTACCTCCCTATGAGGGCAGCAGGAAATGAAGCAATGTCTTTGTCACTTTATCATTTATGAAAGCACAAGCCCCACCCCTTTGTAGCGTACTGCAGGTAATTTGGGTCTGTTGAGTCAAAAGTGAGTCAGGTGCGATGGCAAAACGGCACAATCTTCATCTTAGTACAGTACATACTGTACATACATGGCCCCGGGTCCACTATAAGTTGGTTTTAGTTTATGAAGAAGTGCACTTCTTTATACTGATGGTTATGGTTACGGTTTTGGTTTTAATTTTTTTAAACATGCATACAGTTACATCACACAGTTCAAATTTCTCATCACATGTTCAAAAAGTACCTGGGCTACACTTTTTCCGTTTAATTGCAATTTTTTACACATTTGTTTGACCACATCCTGTGCTCAATTTGTGACACAAACAAATGAAACAGATGCATGAATAAATAATCAAGTTCTGAAAAATAACTAGTTGTTGTTATGTTGTGATACACATAATGAGCTAATGGGGGACAGCTTGGCCGTGCCAGCAACCTCAGGGTTCCTGGTTCAATCCCCAGCTACCTGGTTCGATCCCCAGCTTCTACCAACCTAGTCACGTCCGTTGTATCCTTGAGCAAGGCACTTCACCCTTGCTCCTGATGGGTCGCGGTTAGGGCCTTGCATGGCAGCTCCCGCCATCAGTGTGTGAATGTGTGTGAATGGGTGAATGTGGAAATAGTGTCAAAGCGCTTTGAGTACCTTGAAGGTAGAAAAGCGCTATACAAGTATAACCCATTTACCATATAAATAAGATTATCTCATTTTAAATTATTTTAATTATCATTTACTGAGAGGTACAACGACACAATTGAAAGTAGTTTATTACCATGAAGCATTTTCTGTGTCAGACCAATTTGCTTATCTTCAGCAGTGTGTATAGCTCGCTGTTACAAATCTGTACAGTAGGTGGTGGTATACTGTACATTATAATTCAATTTTTTAGCACACCTCATATGCATGCCAGAGAATAAGAAGGCTGAGCAGGAGTGATCAGTGTTGCCAACTTAGCGAATTTGTCGCTATATTTAGCGAGCAATCAGGAAGTTATAGAGACAATTAAAAAAAAAAGAAAGACTAGTAACAAATCTAGTCAGCGTATCGCTCTTTTTAACAAGTGGTGCTGCTGTAGGCGGTTCAATTTTGTGTGTCACATTAAAAATAATGACAAAAAGAACCGACAGAAGAAAGTCCCTTTGTATTTCTAACATATTCATTTTGCTTTTCACCCATTCACACACACATTCACACACTGATGGCGGGAGCTGCCATGCAAGGCGCTAACCAGCACCCATCAGGAGCAAGGGTGAAGTGTCTTGCTCAAGGACACAACGGACGTGACTAGGATGGTAGAAGGTGGGGATTGAACCAGTAACCCTCAGATTGCTGGCACGGCCACTCTCCCAACTTCGCCACGCCGTCCCCTGGACAAGTCGCCATCGCAGGGCCAACACAGATAGACAAACAACATTCACACAAGGGGCCAATTTAGTGTTACCAATCAACCTATCCACAGATGCATGTATTTGAAGGTGGGAGGAACCCACACAGTAACAGCGAGAACATGCAAACTCCATACAGAAAGACCCCGAGCCCGAGGATCGAACCGAGGACCTTCCTATTGTGAGGCACATGCACTAACCCCTGGTTCACCGTGCTGCCCTGCCTCCCCCTAACCCTAACCCTCTATTTCAGTTACGTGCAAATGCATTATGACCGGTTATGCTAATTTGACTATGACGCAACCAGCCATCGCCACAAAAAGGTTGCGGTATACTTTTCAGTAATAATAATATCGACATCAAACAAGCCAAGTGATCTTTGAAAAGAGCAGGAATTGGACTATATATCGTATTTAATATTTATACATTTCGTCGCAGTACATGTGGCAGGTTTTTGGTTCTGCTTATTGTTTCTCTGATTTTCTGTCTTGGTGCTCTTATTTTGGCTCTATTACCTATTTGTTTTTTATATTTTGCAGCACCTTTGCTTACTGTTCTTTGTCCTGTCACACTTGTACTCCATTGGTGATTATTTAGGTCTATTTAGTTCCACATTGTCCCCTTGTCAGTTGCTGCTTCATTTCCCATTGTGGCTTCGTACTGTTTGTTTTCTGCTACTGCTTTTGTTCCTGCTTTTTACAATCAAATTAGCTTGTTCCCGGAACGTCGATGTCCATATCGGCATCTTGGGGTCACAGCAACACTATGCTCACCTGTGCCGTGACACACATCATATTTAATGTGTACAATTATCGAAAAAAATGTCATCATGACATTAATTAAATTACATTAAGCACGTAACAATATGACATTTCTCTTGTAGTATAAAATGTTTTCCTTTCACTGTGACCCTAATGCTTCTTCATACTTTGTTTAATATCAGAATAGTCTGATGGTATTCTTTTAAAGTACCAATAGAGTGGAAAAACAAGTTGACTTTATATGCTTATTTGTGTTTCATTGTACCCATTAAACCATATCCAATTGTATTTACAATTAGCAAAGTATGTAAAAATACCTTCTAAAGGGTCGCAAAATGCCACAAATTCAGTCAGCCATTTTGAATATTCTGCTTCGAACACCTGCGGTAATTACCGTAAATTCTACGTCACTGGAGTAACTCTTCTGCACTCTGACCTTATTAGATCAGTCATACTAGAAATACGCAAACATTGGAAAGATATGTGCTGTTTATCATTCACAATCCTTATGTATGACAAGAACACATATACTTTGAATTTGAAATTGTAAAAAAATAGCTAACAATTGAGTCAACAGATCAAGGGTCCTCTCTTGCGCTCATTATACACTTTTTAAGAACATCCAGAAACTGCCAAACATACTTCATTTATATGTCGTGACCTGAAATTTAACCAAATATGAGTGATATTATTATTATAAGCGCCAACGCAGATGTCCTTGTTCTACAGAAACCATTTTAAAATAAAAAGTATATTTTTCCCCCACCTTTTTACATTTTGATGCATTTTTGAAAAAGCTCCAGGGAGCCACTAGGGCAGTGCTAAAGAGCCATATGCGGCTCTAGAGTCACGGGTTGCTGACGCCCGTCTTAGGGGAAACTGGGTAAAACATGTACACTGACAAAGCTTAACCTATATTTACTATAACAATCTACAAGGTTAATACAGTTCGCTTCTATTTCTTCCCCTTCATTTATTTGCTTTGTTTTGTAATTCAAGTTATCATTGCATATATGTATTGATACATTTGAAACAATTGTATTGTTGATAATAGAGGTCATTATTATTATTATTCAATATCAATTGTGCTATTTCTATTGGTGTTTTTTAATGCTCCATTTGTAGTGCAATAATGTTCATTGTCATTTCTGTGTTATTTACTTCACTAACTTCTTCTTTGATATCTCTTTTTTTTAATCATATTTGTACATACCGTATTTACTGATGTTGTTTGTTTTGTCTCTCTGTCTTATCCTCCTCTTGTGCCCGCAATTTCGCTCTTTGTTTTCCTTTTTTTCGTCTTTCCATTCTCTCTGTGCCAAACATTAATATAAATCCATTTAATAAAGTCAAATACAAATAAAGCAACAAGAGAAGTATCCCACATTTCTCTTTTGTAAAGTAAATCTGCACAGCAAATATGGGCATCTACACCAACAATATGATTTTACTGAGTGGCTGAACAGGACAAAAAAAAAAAGAAATGGCACTTTGAAGGCATCCATAACTGCGATGTGGCCCTCAATGAAAACAAGTTTGACACCCCTGATTTATTCTCTTTATTGTGACATTACAAATTGTGTTTATTTTTGTAAGAATGTAGCATTACAGGTTAATTCTGGTAAGATTATGATTTATTTAAAAAATATGCTTTCTTTTTCTTTTTCTTTTAAGAAAATAAAAATGTTCTTAAAAAGGTTTTTGTTTTTTTTAATCATGATATCATCACAGTTTTTTCCTAATGTTTCATAAGAACGTAACAAGATGGCTTGTCGTACAGAATATATGGAACTTAGTATGATGCACTCCGACACCTGCACTGTAAAGTCATTAAACAACTATATTGTTTAACAAATGGAGTCCTTTTGGGTATCATTAAGTTGCAGCAAGAGGAAAATCAAACCGTTCCATTGAGGCGAGCTTGCAGTGGTTCGTGTGTTGATTTAGCCTGACCTTGTTTAGTTCTTGTGCGTTGCGGCCAAATAAGGAAGTCACTTTATGGTCCCAACAGGCTATCAGGCTATTTACCACCTGCAGAGCCGTTATGAAACCACTCTAGGCAGAATGTTTTCTTGTTTTAGCAATCTCCTTGTGTAGCACCCAAGTCTGGAGGGTGGGGGGAGGTTTTGCTGACGTCACTTGCCTCAGGAGGAAACAGCTGTGCAATATTTGCTATACAAGCCAATTAGGAGTAGTTAGCATTTCAATCAGCGAGCGAATCCCAATTCAGGCTGTTTTGTTTGCTTATTACCATTTTGTTTGAGGAATAATTACACAGCTTGCATGGCTCCTCTAATTAATTTAAAGCTGGTTGGTGTGCTCTGGACAGTTGGGTCGGTTCCCATCAGAGACGACCCTCAGGGATAAACTAATGAGGAGGCCAAGGGAGGATGACAGAAGACAGATGTTTGTGGCCTAATTCTCGCTGATTTAGTGCCCACAGTTGTTGTTTTGCATGAATTCAGAATAACTATACAGCACAAGAACACACACACATTGTACACGATCTAATGAAATCCGACACAAGGGTTTGTGCTTTGAGAAAGATAATAATGCTCAGAGAGGTGGTTATTTAACAACATATAACATTTTAAGCTGTTGTTGGAATGCACGGCATAACACTGACAACTGTTTCTAATATTTTTGACAACCTTACTTTATGTAATGATAATAAAACTATAATGCGATGCACATCTACACCAATGCAAATGACAACCTATAAAGTGTGTTAATTATTACTTGATTGATCAAACAAAATAATCCATAGATTACTCGATTACTAAAATTATCATTAGCTGCAGCCAGGGCTGGAATTTTTGGGCCTTGTGCCCACCTAAAAGTGATATGCGCCACGGACACATTGGCCTTGATGCCACGATGGACGCATTTCATTTCCTCAGCGTGATTTTCGTGTCATTACGCCTTCTTTGATCAGTGGTGTTACACAGTGCTTAACAACACAAAGCATCACCAGACAACGTTCCCACTAAGGTGCACGCGCCTGCGCAATTGCGCACTGCTCACACGTCCTCTGCGCAAATCAAATCTATGCTGTGACTCTAAACAAAATCAACACATAATATTTGTTCTGTAGTATTTTGCAATGCAACTCTGTGAGTGACAGGTGACAGCAAGCAGCCCTGACAGATAAAACAATGTTTGACAACACTGTTCAAATATTGTAAAGTCTTGTCAACGCGATTTAAATAGGACAAGAATTCCATCGATCACTTTTGAGCAAAACTGTTTATATTCGGCCGTAATCACACCAAAGCATTATTTAAAAAAAATTATATCTAGAAAAATTTTTGTTTTTCTGCTAAAAAATCCATGTTTTAAACCAACTCTTTGTCATCTGTCATATCAACAGCAGTGTCTCTCTCTCTCTCACCTGCACCAACACATGCACTCATGGCACTTAGCCACCGATTCGTTTATGGCCACAAAAAAAGTCAGACACCTCTAACACCACACAAAGTGTAAATGCGAGGTCGTTTCACTATGACTTCTCAATCAGACGTGTGCTTAATCTATAACCATTTATTAAGAATGTTCATTTATGGATATTTATCATGTAATGTTGTTACTTGATTACAGAAATGCTAATAAAAAGATATATTTTACAGACAAAATGTTTCAGGAATGTTAAGTTAAAGTTAAAGTACCCATGACACTCTAACCACTAGGCCACTGAGCAGGTTGTACAATTAATACCATGCTTACATCTCATTGTGCAACATGAGAATGTTTTAAGGGGAACTAAATGTGATTTCTGAAAGGGGTACAAATTTTTTCCAAACATGGACCCTCACCCAGACTATACAATATAATACAATACATTGCTCGTTGATCTGCTGCTGATGGGACGAGCGATGTGTCTTTCCATGTGTGTGCAATGCAAGTCTCACAACCTCCCATACATCGCTACAAAACCTTGCGATAACAGCGACATCATCATTCTTATTTTTGGGCCAAAATAACGCGTTATACATTAGAACAAGCATTTTATGACAATTAATAATAATTTTCACAAACAAAACAATACAAATGCTTATACATACTTTAACAATTGGAACGAGATGTTTACCCTTTTTTTGGGCCGTTTGATAATACCGACATTTATTGTGTATGTATGCCACCCACAGAGAGAAAGACAGTAAATGACTGACAAAGAGGCTTTGTCCTGTTTTTTTCATTCTGCTATAGATAGCTAAAACAATGATGCGTGGATTTTAATTTAACTTTCGGGAAATGTCAGAATTGCAATACGGAAGAAGTGATTACTTTTTGGGGGCGATCCGGATCACTGTCTAGATTACTTTTTAAAGACTTAAGGCCTGATGTTCTAGTTTCAATGTTGATCTGTTTTCTACTTTTTTGGCCGTAATACTTTCTCGTACTCTATAATGTGTAAACATTTCAAGCACATGGTTTGTGATTCAAGAGCAAATGTGGATGGCTGACATTTTACAGTACACCAAAGCCGTCATTTTTCTACTACACATCTGGAAGACACTTCGGTTGTTGGATCCTGTTTCAAACCCATAAATCTTGACTTTAAAGAGCATTAAAAAAAGAGTCTATTATACGCCAGTAAATGTGCTGGTAATATGAGCGAATGTGTGTCAGTGAGTGTGCATGCTAGGTGGAAGAGTTCTCATTCACGGTGCGGGTGTGTCGTGTGCTGTGCCAGTCAGAAGCCGTCAGACCGGCTCTGGCTAGACTGAAGATGCAGCAATGGAAGACGCATCCTTTAGAAAAGAAAAATAATCCCCTTTTTGTTGTGTCAGCACTAATCTGGAAAAGACATCCTTATCCAAACTACCGGTAATGACTGCCAACAGTAAAGTAAAGAATCACAACGCAGCCTTATTGTAAGATTAGCACTTGCTTTAAATCCTTACACACATCAGTAGCGTGTTCTTGGCGATGACTGAGGTGGCCTGGCGATGTCGTTTTGTTCCGTTGTTGTTCTTTGCAGCCTGCGTAGCGACGGGAAGTTTCCCACCCTATGCCAGTACAAATGCAGCCGTCTCATTTTCAGCCATGAGCAAGATTTGTGCTTTGTTGTGGAGAATTGATTCCAATTGTAGACACAACCCACTCGAGTTATTTTTACATGCAAGCAGACCAAGTTATGACTAGACGGGAAAAATGCACAAGCCTCTTTTGTTTTGTTTGTGCGTGTAGTATTTCGTGTCTGTTGTGTAATGTGTGTGCCAGCATTGCAGACCCTAATCGTCTGGGCCGTCACATGCAGTTACAGATAAGATTGTCTTGTTTTACTTTTCTCTTTCGTCAGTGTGCCAAGGCATCACCAACCGTTTAAACCTGCTGGGCTCCAAAGAGGACCACTACCTAAACATGGTGAAGACCTACAGCAACTGCACTGTGGTTCTGGAAAACCTGGAGGTCACATACATGGAGGAGAACCGCGACCTGTCCTTCCTCAGGGTAATAAAAAAAGCAATACATTTTTCTATAGTGCCTCGATGTCCAAAGTGCGGTCTGGGGGCCATTTGGATCAATATTAAATATAAAAAACCCAAAACCAGAGAAGTTGGCACGTGGTGTAAATCGTAAATAAAAACAGAATACAATGATTTGCAAATCCTTTTCAATCTATATTCAATTGAATAAACTGCAAAGACAAAATACTTAATATTCAAACTGGAAAATGTTGTTATTTTCTGCAAATATTAGCTCATTTGGAATTTTATGCCTGCAACAAAGCTGGCACAAGTGGCAAAAAAAGACACAGAAAGTTGAGGAATGCTCATCAAACACTTATTTGGAACATCCCACAGGTGAACAGGCTAATTGGGAACAGGTTGTTGCCATGATTGGGTATAAAAGCAGCTTCCATGAAATGCTCAGTCATTCACAAACAAGGATGGGGCGAGGGTCACCAATTTGTGAATAAATGCATGAGCAAATTGTCCAACAGTTTAAGAACAACATTTCTCAATGAGCTATTGCAAGGAATTTAGGGATTTCACTATCTACGGTCCGTAATATCATCAAAAGGTTCAGATAATCTGGAGAAATCACTGCACATAAGCGATGCTATTACTGACCTTCGATCCCTCAGGCGGTACTGCATCAAAAAGCGACATCAGTGTGTAAAGGATATCACCACATGGGCTCAGGAACACTTCAAAAAACACTGTCAGTAACTACAGTTCGTCGCTACATCTGTAAGTGCAAGTTAAAACTCTACTATGCAAAGCAAAACCCAGAAATGCTGCCGGCTTCGCTGGGCCCGAGCTCATCTAAGATGGACTGATGCAAAGTGGAAAAGTGTTCTGTGGTCTGACGAGTCCACATTTCAAATTGTTTTTGGAAACTGAAGATGTCGTGTCCTCCGGACCAAAGAGGAAAAAAAACATCCGGATTGTTATAGGCGCAAAGTTGAAAAGCCAGCATCTGTGATGGTATGGGGGTGTATTAGTGCCCAAGACATGGGTAACTTACACATCTGTGAAGGCCCCATTAATGCTGAAAGGTACATACATGGAGCAAAATATATTGCCATCCAAGCAACGTTATCATGGACGCCCCTGCTTATTTCAGCAAGACAATGCCAAGCCACGTGTTACAACAGCGTGGCTTCATAGTTAAAGAGTGCGGGTACTAGACTGGCCTGCCTGTAGTCCAGACCTGTCTCCCTTTGAAAATGTGTGGTGCATTGTGAAGCCTAAAATACCACAACGGAGACCCCGGACTGTTGAACCACTGAAGATGTACATCAAGCAAGAATGGGAAATAATTCCACCTGAAAAGCTTAAAAAATTGGTCTCCTCAGTTCCCAAACGTTTATTGAGTGTTGTTAAAAGGAAAGGCCATGTAACACAATGGTAAAAATGCCCATGTGCTAACTTTTTTCAATGTGTTGCTGCCATTAAATACTAAGTTAATGATTATTTGCTAAAAAATTTAGTTTCTCAGTTTGAACATTGAATATCTCTTCTTTGCAGTCTATTCAATTGAAAATAAGTTGAAAAGGATTTGCAAATCATTGTATTCTTTTTTTATTTACGAATTACACAACGTGCCAACTTCACTGGTTTTGGGTTTTGTATATTATTTGGTATTGTACTCATTTTCTTTGTAAATTTCAACACAAACCTAAGCTAAGTTTGTTTTCATATAGCTTAGCATATACTTACCCACATTGAGTTAGATTTAGTATCTTCATTGCACAAGATGCATCAAAGTGGCCCCTTGCATCCTTTAAATTTTGTAAATGTGGCCTCACTGGGAAAGTTTGGACACCCCTACTATCACCATCATAAAACTTGTATTAAGTGGACAGGCTGTATCACATTTAACATTCTAAGTGGCATACAAGTGTGGGAATTAAAATAAGTTAACCATTAACAAACACACAGTCAAGTTTAAACTTGAATGACAAAAGTGTGACGTGAGGGTGATTCATGGCACCTCAAATAAATGCCACACTTCTTAATTACAGCCAGAGGTTTAGCCAAAAATTGTACTCAAGTTAGACTACTGTTACTTTAGAGTAATATGACTCTAATAAAAGTAAAAAGTAGCGATCCAAATAATTAATTAAGAAAATTTAAGTAAAATACAGTAAAAAAACTACTCAAGTACCGAGTAACTGGTGTATAACTTCTGCTCCAGTCCGGCTGTGCCAAATGATAATATAAATCCATTTAATAAAGTCAAATACAAATAAGGCAACAAGAGAAGTATCCCACACTTCTCTTTTAGTAAACCTGTACAGCCGATATGGGTATCTACATCAACAATATGATTTGCCTGAGTTAGCAAGACAGGAGAAAAAAAAACTTACAAAAAAACTTCCAGTTAATTTTGTAGCCAGTTTTTTAATAGTACTTCCAATTTGTTTGCATGTAACAGACATAGACCCTCGTAAAGCATGTACTACAAAAGATTCACATTTTACAGTCACTTAAGACTGTGCGCAACTAAAACATCTACAACTTATAGCAACATGTTTTCTCTTGTTGGAAGTTTAATTCCTATAGGCTGAGATGTGAACATTTGTATTGACACAGAAGACTGAGTCATGTGTTCTTGCCTGCTGTAAGAAGTCGACCTAACAAGCCAAATTATTGCGTATTTGCAAGCAGTAATACATTGATTCAAATACCGGTAAATATAATTATAACATTAACAAATGTACTAATCGTAAAAGTAGTGTACCTTCTTCTTCACAAAAATGCACAAGAAAAATATGAAAAATATGTTGCATTTAAAAACTTCTCTTATAAGTACAATTTATCAAAAAGTTACTTAAGTACAGAAAATGTAACAGTGTAAATGTAACGCGTTATTACCCTGTTTTGTGTGATTTTTGAAGTGTTTTTTTTCCAGACAATTCTTGATTTACCAACTTCAGTAGCCTCCGACTTTTTTAAAATGTTTTTTAAATTTTATTTATATTTGCATTTTTTAATGTTTGGACACAAATTCCAATTTGGAGTAAAACAAACATTGATCTAATTGTTTAAATTTGACTTAATAAGCTGAATCACAAACAATTGACATTTTACTTAAGGACTCAAACTGCACTATCATGATGGTTTTCTACTCACTCCCTGTCTCAGCGAGCCTCGCCGGCCAGGGCATCTAAGCCAACATCCTCTGGGGCATTGGCTATCATTCATTAGCTGGCGGGAAAAGCAATCGCAATTACTATAGTTAACTTTTTTTTTGGCTTTTACTACGAGCATCAAAGTACTGTGGAGTAGGCAAGTGTGAATTGTTTTTGACTAATGGACTTGAAGGATTATTTTTCCTTTTGATTAATTTCTATTTGAAACAAAAAAAGGTCCTCCAATGAGCACGGCCAAGAAAAATAACTACAACTTAAGGGAGAAACCATTATGGTGTCTTGCCTTTTCTCATCTACATTGTGTTTGCTTTGTGTCCAACTCTTCTCTAGACGATAGAAGAAGTGGGTGGCTACGTCCTCATCGCCCTCAACACGGCCTCCGAGATTCCGTTGGACAACCTGCGAATTATCCGTGGTCACTCACTGTACGAGGGAGGTTTCGCCCTCACTGTGCTGGCTAATAATGACAAAGCCACAGGTCAGGGAACCAGAAAGCTTCTTCTCAATAGCCTGACAGGTCAGTGTCAAGAAGTTTTCTCTTTAATTTGCACAGTAAACATTTACAGCAGTGTCTCGGTTTTTGTTAGTAATTCATTCCAAAAGGTCATACGAAAACCTGCATTGTATTTGTTTACAGAATAGATGTTAGACTTCTTGTCCTTCACTTATCATGTACCATGTGGGAACTTGGGATTTTCTGTACCATTACGACCCTAACTTAACAAGGATTCAAGTTTGGATTTTTTGGGTTTTCAGAAATACTCAAAGGAGGTGTGAAGTTTGGGAAGAACCAGCTGTGCAACGTGGAGACCATTCAGTGGTACGACATTGTAAATGTGGACAATAAACCCAAAATGGAGCTGCCGACAGCCAGCAACAACCAGCTTTGTGAGTAATGCATTCCCAACATGAGAGCACAGGAACACACACAAGTCAATAAGTCTTCAAAAACTCTCTTTTTAAGGTCAAAAATGTAACTCGAGCTGCTTTAACGGATCCTGTTGGGCACCTGGGCCAGAAGACTGTCAGACTTGTAAGATTCTTTCTGTGATTGTAACCTAAAATTCATGAGTAAGTATATCAACCATCATGATTAAGGATATGTTATTTGCTTTGTGCAGTCACCAAGCTGAACTGTGCACAGCAGTGCTCCAAAAGGTGCAGAGGACCTTCACCCAGTGACTGCTGCAACGAGCACTGTGCTGCAGGGTGCACGGGACCCCGGCCCACCGACTGTCTGGTCAGCACATTATACCACTTTAACAATAAATCACTTGGTAGACACAGCGAAAAATACAAAAAGGGAAAATAAATGTAAAAAAAAAAACGTTTTTATTAAATAAAATAATTATTTAATCAGTTTGTTTCAAAGAGGGTATTAGTGCCACACTAGAAATAAAACATTTAAAAAGGCTATGAGACGAAAAATATATTTTTCCACAAAAATACGGAGAATTGCCAATTTTAGTCATACAATATTCATATGACAAATTTTTAGGAATATTGCATCATTGTCCTCATAACTTTGCACATCTTTACTTGCGTATATATTTTTTCCATTTTCATAATTTGCTATGCAACAATTAAACAAAGCAAGTATACGGGTGTTTAGTATAGGGCTGTCAATGTTAACGCAATGACAACATGTTAACTATCATTTCCTGTAATGGAATTTTTTGACGCGCGATGAAATGTAGCGTTGAAAATGTAATTGCGTTCAATTACTGTTAAGCCACAAACGGACAAAATCTACATTATGGAAAGCCCATGTTCAAAGTCATTGTAAGACTCCTGACAAGACAAGACTATTTGCATTCATAATCGCTGTGAACAAAGGCCTGCTGGCGCTCTTGCATTCAGAGGGGTGGAGCTTTACTTCCATGTTAAGATTACAGTTTAATGCATTGATAACATAAACTGTAGATTGTTACTGTAACTGGTTTAGTAAGATGGGATAAAAGCTCAGCAGAAAGGAAAGACGGTAGGCAGGAAGTTTAAAGTAACTTCTTTGGCGGAGACTTTCACGTCGTTATAACATGTCAAGACACCTTTTCTAAAACCAAACAGACACTCCGGGCTTTACAATAATAGCGCTACTCGTCACATCTGGTCTAGCTACACTAACAAAATAAAAAAATGTTTACCTTACAATTATGCTTTTTCAAAGATGTTTTGTAATCTGTGGTATTTCTACCTAAATAAATGCTCGTACATCAGTTGAGAAATATGGGGGGAATTTTCTGGCAGGCTAAAATATTGTGTATATTATTTTATAACATTCTGTGGTTGATAGTCCTCAATTACACAATGTTTAGCAGGCTGAATATTACACTTTATTAAGAAATACAGAAGGTTCAAACATTGTCATGGAGCGATATGAATATCATTAACTTGCACAACATGTGATGTACAGAATATCAGAAGCATTTATTCAGGTAGAAATATCACAGATTACATTACCAAACATCTTTAACAATCAAAACATGATTATAACAATCCACATGTTTTATTATTGCGTTAAAGTGGTATCAAAACATAGAACTGTAGCTCCTCTCCTCTGAATGCAAGTGCTTCTACAGCAGGAATACAAAATACGAAATCTGGCAAAACGGCAACGTAATTTTTTAAAAATTGTTATTAAAAGCATGTTTATGTCCATCTTGTGTTGAGCTGTTTAAAAAAGCATACAGTTTGAAAAACATTTCATTTAAACTAATTGTCCAGTCATGGTATTAAAAGCTTGAAAATTATGTGTCTAAGGTACACTTGATATTGATGAAAACATATATTTATCTGCGACTAATCACGATTAATTTTGAGTTAACTATGAACACAATGCAATTAATCACGATTAAATATTTTAACCGTTTTACAGCCCTAGTTTAATATGTCACAACAAATTTGTTATTCACATAAAATAGGACTTTATTCTTGTATTTCTCGAAAAAGATTTTCTCACATTACTGACATTACATATTTTTTTGTTGTTATGTAAAAATGCAATCTTATTTTTGTAAAACTCAACTTTTTTTGTAGAGAAAAAATATTCTCATAAGATTCTGACTTTTTTTTTAACAGACTTTTTTCTCGTACCATACTTTACTCAATGATTTAATATTTTTTCTTGTGTAAAAATACCAGCATTGTTTCTCGTTAATTAGATTATACTGTAGATTTGTTTTTATTTGAAGACTATTTTTTATCCTGTTCTTATTACTTTTTTGTGGAGAAATAAGGAGATCTCATTGTCATGCGATAACATATTTTTTTCTTGCAGAAATACAACTTTATTTTCGTAAAAATAAGCCTTTTTATTTATCGTTCTTTCTGTAGTATATACTTTTTTGTGAAAGTCAACTTTTTATTTTATTCTTGTGAGACTACAATGTTTTTCTTCTAAAAATACAACTTTATTCTAGTAAAATTGTGACTTTCCTCTAAGATTACGACATCTAACATTTTTTACTTTTATTTTGATAATATTACCAGTTTATTCAGTGTATAACATGGTATTTAACAATGATTTACATACAGTATTGATACAGTTATAGGAAGCGCAGCCAAGTGCGCATCAATAAATTATGTAGGTTATTTTTAGGAGCGACCCCCAGATTATTTACAGTATACGTAATTTACATCATTTTAAAAAGTCTTGTCTTGGGCTTTAAAAAGGCATATGAGATTGTGTATTTAGCAGCTGTGAGAGCACTGAGTCTGAGGCCGCCATAGAGGAATGCAATGTTATCATTAGCCTTTCTAATGTTTGTGCTGCAGGCCTGTCGGGACTTTCAGGACGACGGGGTGTGCAAGGACTCCTGTCCGGGCCTCATGCGCTACGACCCCAACCTGCACCAGCTGGTCCCCAACCCGCACGGAAAGTACAACTTCGGCGCAACCTGTGTCAAGAGCTGCCCACGTAAGAATGTCTTAACAGATGCTACTGTAGATGTTTATCCAATTGCTACGTTGTGCATGAATACCTTGTTGTATTGTTGTTGTTAAACATTAAGTGGTTCTTAGTTTAAATATAAACCTTACAGACAAGCAAAGAAAATGATTGAGTTTCTCGCCGTGTTAATGTCACATCTGTTCTTTCTATCTTTAACTTCCACGTTACACCATCACATTTTTTGCTTTATGCTTGAATATAATGTATGTCTATATTGTACCATTCGAAAGTGAAACATGCTGTGTCGCAATCCTCCTCCCAGATAACTACGTCGTGACAGACCACGGTGCGTGCGTAAGGGCCTGCAGCGGCAACACTTACGAGGTGGAGGAGGGCGGGATCAGGAAGTGTGCCAAGTGTGATGGACTGTGCCCTAAAGGTGAGGCGCTAAACTATCACTGTGCAACCAGGGAACGTCCTCTTTACTCATCCTATCATTACATTTGCCTCCTGTGATCCAGTGTACATAACCCCTATAATAGGGAAAAACATGCAGAACACAGAACTGATCCAAAAGCACCATAAAATGCTGGAAATGCCAAAAAACACACAAAACCCTCAAAAACCACGGTATGAGAGAAATGCTGTAACTTCACGGAACAAAATGGACATTATCCAGGCTACCAAGGAAGACAGCCACGCTACCGAGGAAGCTTGTCAGTGTCCGATTTACTGAACTACCTAATGTGTTTGCGCACAAGCTAAAAGTCAGCAATGTCCGTTTCCTGCTTAACAGAGTTTTTTTTCCCAAGTATAGATATTTAACCTTTTTTTTTTTTTTTTTTTTTTTTTTTTTTTTTTTTGTCCTGTCCAGCTTCTCAGGCAAAGCATATAGTTGATGGAAAAAAATATATATATATATTTTTTTTTTTTGCAAAAGCGTCCACTAATCAATTCATTGAGAGCTACACCTGAAAAACTTAAATAACTTTTATCCTTTCACACTGTTCATTATTCAGATCTTCATCCTCGCTTTGACTTGAGGTGAAACATTGGTGGTTACATTATCATAACTTGCATTTCATGCTAAAACTTTCAAATTCTTAATTTTTTGGGAAAAACAATTCAAATACTGTTCTTTGAATGCACATAATTACTTATTTTTGTAATATTTTTACAAATCAAAGTCGTTAAACTCAAGTATTACAGCCGGAGCTTGTTATGTTAACGCAATTGTTTTGCACAGATCGAACAGCTCAGTAATCTGGGTAGTGACAAGGTTAGCTAAGCTACCAGGAAGTTAGCCAAACTACCAAAGAAGTTAGCCAAGCTACCAAGGTAGTTAGCCAGTCTACTAGAAAGTTAGTCAAACGACCAGGAATTTAGCCAAGCTACCAAAAATGTTAACCAAGCTACCAATGATTTAGCCATGCTACCAGGAAGTTAACCAAGCTACTAAGGTAGTTAGCAGAGCTACCAAGAAAATTAGCCAAGCTACCAGGAAGTTAACCTAACTACTAAGGTAGTTAGCAGAGCTATCAAGGAAGTTAGTCAAGCTACCAGGAAGTTAGCCAAACTACCAAAAAAGTTAGCCAAGCTACCAAAGAAGTTAGCCAAGCTACCAAAGAAGTTAGCCAAGCTACCAAGGAAGTTAGCCAGGCTACTAGAAAGTTAGCCAAGCCACCAGAAAGTTAGTCAAACAACCAGTAAGTGAGCCACGCTATCAGAAAGTTGGCCAAACTGCCAGAAAGTTAGCCAAGCTGCCAAAGAAGTTAGCCAAGCTGCCAAAGAAGTTAGCCAAGCTGCCAAAGAAGTGAGCCAAGCTGCAAAAGAAGTTAGCCAGGCTACTAGAAAGTTAGCCAAGCTACCGAAAGTTAGCCATGCTACTAAGGAAGTTAGCCAAGCTACTAAGGTAGTTGGCAGAGCTACCAAAACAGTTAGCCAAACTACCAGGAAGTGAGTCTTGCTATCTGAAAGTTGGCCAAACTGCCAGGAAGTTAGCCAAGCTACCAAGGAAGTTAGCCAAACTACCAAGCAAATTAGCCAAGCTACCTAGGAAGTTAGCCATGATACCAAAGAGGTTAGCCATGATACCAGGAAGTTAACCAAGCTACTAAGGAAGTTAGCCAAGCTACAAAGGTGGTTAGCAGAGCTACCAAGGAAGTTAGCCAAGCTACCAGGAAGTTCGCCAAGCTACCAGGAAGTTAGCCAAGCTACAAAGGTAAATTATCCAAGCAACAAAGGTAAATTAACCAAGCTACTAAGGACGTTAACCAAGCTACTAAGGACGTTAACCAAGCTACTAAGGTAGTTAGCAGAGCTACCAAGAAAGTTAGCCAAGCTACCAGGAAGTTAGCCAAGCTACAAAGGTAAATTATCCAAGGAACAAAGGTAAATTAACCAAGCTACTAAGGACGTTAACCAAGCTACTAAAGATGTTAACCAAGCTACTAAGGTAGTTAGCAGAGCTACAAAGGAAGTTAGCCAAGCTACCAGGAAGTTAGCCAAGCTACAAAGGTAAATTATCCAAGCAACAAAGGTACATTAACCAATCTACCAGGAAGTTAACCAAGCTACTAAGGACGTTAACCAAGCTACTAAGGTAGTTAGCAGAGCTACCAAGGAAGTTAGTCAAGCGCCTAGAAAGTTAGCCAAACTACTAGGAAGTTAGCCAACATAGCAAAAAGGTTAGCCAATCTACCAAGGAAATTAGCCAGACTACTAGAAAGTTAGCCACACTACCAGAAAGTTACCCGAACTACCAGGAAGTGAGCTAAGCTATCAGAAAGTTAACCAAACTGCCATGAAGTTAGCCAAGCTACCAAGAAAGTTAGCCTGACTACCAGGGAAGTTAGCCAAGCTGCCAAGAAAGTTAGCCAAGCGACCATGAAGTTAGCTAAGCTACCGAGGAAGTTAGCCAAGCTACCAAGGACGTTAGCCATGCTACCAAAGAAGTTAACCAAGCTACCAAGGACGTTAGCCATGCTACCAAAGAAGTTAACCAAGCTACCAAGGACGTTAGCCAATCTACCAAGGACGTTAGCCAAGCTACCAAGGACATTAGCCATGCTACCAAAGAAGTTAACCAAGCTACTAAGGAAGTTAGCCGAGCGACTGATGTAGTTAGCAGAGCTACCAAGGAAGTTAGCCAAGCTACCAGGATGTTAGCCAAGCATTAGCCAAGCTACCAAGGTACCATGTGGTTGGTGCGTTGTATTGGGGAGTGGGAATTTCAGAGTTCCAAGTCCGAATTTTAACTGGAACGCCCCTCGAGGTCAAATTTCTGACTCAGAAAGTCGGAGCATCCTCACTACCCCTGAGTTTGTTTCAAGGATGGCTGCTCTGGATGTTAACAATGATGTCTACTTCTGTAATATTCGTTATTAGCACTTCTGATGTTTTTTTGTGGCAGTAAATCCGCCATATACAATGTAGTGTTAACGTCACTGTAGTGTGACCTACATTTATTTCATGTGGTATATACGCTGTACATCGCTAGCAGTAACATCTGTGTTTCCGTTTCATCCACGTTGTTTGAAGGTTGTAGAAAGAGTCCATATTTTCCCACAAGTTGTTTACATTCAGACAAGGCAAGCGCAAAAAATAGCTTTCGTGGATGTGGCCATCTTGATTTCCGACCTCGTAACTGAAACGTTCAGAATTCGCCTGTGACGTTGTTCCCAGCTCTGACCTCCAACTTCTGAGGTAAATGGAAGGCAGCATGAGCTACCAGTAAGTTAGTTAGGCTACAAAGGAAGTTAACCAAGCGCCCTACAATTGAAGGATATTCATCTGGGATGCCTAGAAGAAAGTTGGCAAACAAAGTTTGTACATATCCTTGTTAAATACTTCATATTTTACAGTACTATAGAGGAAGTTTTCAGCCAAGGGTTTTTTTGGTTTTGGGTGGCTATGTTTTGGAGTATTTAGATAGACAATGCTGTGCATTTTCCCTTGTCAACCGCTGTACTCGAGTGCCTACCCGAGTACTCCCATTTCCACATACCACACTCTAAAGCAAATATCCCACTATTTACCACATTTATTCTTTATTGTTCCTGCAATTTGTGTGTGAAGACCACAATTTGACATTCTTAGTCACAGTTCACAGATTTTATCAACAGTGAGATTTCTGCTGTACGGGGTGTATCTCTTAAAGCTACCCTAGATAAAACATCAAATACTTGGTTTGAAGTCATGGTGATGAGTAATATATATATATATTATAAAAGCTACAACATTAGTATTTGTGAGCTGTTGAGGTCCAATACACTATTTATTTTTGAGGTGATAATATAACTTTTTTAGTTAACAAGTTAACTGGTTTAGCTTTATCCAGTCTTTGTGATAGGCTAAGCCAGTGTTTTTCAACCACTGTGCACGGCACATGGGTGCCGTGAGATATTGTCTGGTGTGCCGTGGGAAATTACCTTCACCTAATTGGTCTAAAAAATATTATTTGCAAATCAATAATTATAATCTGCAAAAGAGCTTGCCAGTGTAACCATGTAATACTCCATATCAATAGGTGGCAGCAGGTAGCTCATTGCTTTGTAGAAGTCGGAACACGTCGAGGATGGTTTGTAGTGATCCCAATATGCAGAGCACAGCGTGCAGGTAAAAAGGTATGTTACGCTTAAACCAAAAATGAACAAAAGGCAAGTCCTGCTAGGAAAAGGCACTGAAGCATAGGGATGGCTATGCAAAACGAAAGTAAAACTGAACTGGCTACAAAGTAAACAAAAACAGAATGCTGGACGACAGCAAAGACTTACAGTGTGTGTCCGTACATGACATGACAATCAACAATGTCCCCACAAAGAAGGATTGTGTCCGCACAACTGAAATAGTCTTGTTTGCCAATACAAAGCAGGTCAGGCAATAGCACTCAAAGGAAGGTGTGAAGCTGCTGCAGGAAAACACCAACAAAACAGGAAGAGCCACCAAAATAACAGCGCAAGACAGGAACTAAAGCATTACACACATGAAAACAACAACAAACTAAAAAAAAAAGACAACCTGGTGGAGTTTCATTTTTTAACATTTGTGCTGGTGGTGTGCCTCTGTATTTTTTTCAAGGAAAAAATGTGCCTTGGCTCAAAAAAGGTTGAAAAACACTGGGCTAAGCTAATGAGCATATATGGGGGGAAAAACACTTTATATATGTTTATATTTTATACAGTAAACAAGCCTTATACTTGTTACGTAGAATGTCATACATTAATTTGGTTGTGTGTAATCTCATTTTCAACATTTTGGGGCTGTTTTTAAGTCATAGTCAAGGATTCTAATGATCTAATATGCCTTTGGTGGCTCACTGGTGGCAACATTAGGTAGACCTAAAGTAGTTATATCATAACACCAGCTTTCATCAAAATACTATTGTTTATTTCCAATAGTGACATGTTATTTCTTACTTGCTGACAGTGTGCAATGGACTGGGCACAGGCCACCTGACACACACCCTGTCCATCAATGCCACCAACATTGATTCGTTCAAAAACTGCACCAAAATAAATGGCAACATCGCTTTAATTCACACGTCTATTCACGGGTAAGTGGAGCACAATAATACGGCAGCACTCATGCACACATTAGTGACTATATGTGCACTTGATGTTCATAGAGATACATACACCAAAACACCAAAGATGGACCCCGCCCAGCTGGACGTGTTTAAGACAGTAAAAGAAATAACAGGTAAGGCCTCTTTAAAAAGATTGAAGTAATGCAGCATCACACTTAAGACTTGTTCGTCTTCAGGATACCTGTGGATCCAAACATGGCCGACGAGCATTAACTCCCTCAGTCCATTCGACAACCTGGAGATCATTCGAGGACGAACCAAGCGGTGAGGAGAGGTCTTACCCAAGCTACCAAGAAAGTTAGCCAAGCTACCAAGAAAGTTAGCCAAGCTACCAAGAAAGTTAGCCAAGCTACCAAGAAAGTTAGCCAGGTTACTATAAAGTTAGCCAGACTACCAGGGAAGTTAGCCAAGCGGCCAAGGAAGTTAGCCAAGCTAACTAGGAAGTTAGCCATGCTACCAAAGAAGTTAGCTAAGCGACTAATGTAGTTAGCAGAGCTACCAAAGAAGTTAGCCAAGCTACAAAAGTAAATTAGCCAAGCTACCAAGGAACTATATGGTGCGTTCCATTTGTATTGGGGAGTGGGCATTTCAGAGTTCCAAGTCTGAATTTCAACTGGAACGCCCCTTGTGGTCGAATTTCTGACTCGGAAAGTCGGAGCATTCTTACCACCCCGAGTTTGTTTCAAGGATGGCTGCTCAGGATTTAAACCGATGTCTACTTCTGTAATATTCGTTATTAGCACTTCTGTTTAATTTTTGTCGCAGTAAATCAGCCATATACAATGTAGTGTTGGACGTTTTTATATGTTAACGTCACTGTAGTGTAACCTACATTTATTTCATGTGGTATATACGCTGTACATCGCTAGCAATAGCAAAAATAATAAAAAAATCCATGAGTGTCATGAAGTTCTTGTGCGACCCGCAGAGGAAGCCGCAGTGTGGTGATGACTCAGCTGGACATCAGCTACTTGGGGCTGCGATCACTTAAAGAAATCAGCGACGGAGATGTGGTCATCATTAAGAACAAGAACCTTTGCTACACCAACAGTAGCCACTGGAAGGGGCTCTTTAAATCCGAGACCCAGGCTGCTATTGTGGACGAAAATGCTGACGTGGATACATGTGGTAAGTCTCTTAAACCTGCAATATCCAACACATTTGGGACAGTATTTTTCTGAGAATGAGAAACCACAACTCTCGTTGACTAGCTATTTAGCTTCCTGGCGACCGAAGCGACATTCAGGAAATAATACATACCGTAAATTAATTATGTATTTAAAAAAAGACGACTAATCACCGCTGTTTCGCTGTTGACGTGAAGTTAGATTTTGTCTAACGTGTACGTCAAGCTTTGCCGAAGGCTTCTAAGGGGGAGGAGCGAGATTGCTGTAGCACAGAGATTCTCAAACTGTGGTATGCGTACTACTAGTGATACGTGGGTTCCATCTAGTGGTACGCCAAAGAATCACTTAATAAATATTCAAACACATTGTTACTGTTAAAACTGTGTGTAATGTAAGAGTGGCTAAAAATATTAAAATATACTTGGTAAATAAAACTTCTGCCTTGCTTTTAATGAATACTTAGGCTTACTATGGTACTGTATTTTTATGTTGGTCATTATGGTCGTATTTGGAGAGCCATGTGTTTTCTGAGTTGGTACTGTGTAAAAAATGTTTGAGAACCACTGCAGTGTAGCATAATGAAGCATTTCGTCTTGCTTTATGTGCCCTGAATCTGGTCTGCTAGGTCCTTGCCTCATTGTTGCCATATTCTAATTTAACACATTCAACTGTGTTTATAAATAATGGACAACTTATTTATCATAATATCATATTAAAAAAATAAAACCAAAAAAAAAAAATTTTAATATTAAATTTAATATTTGTGTCTTTTTCCCGATTATTTTTTTAACAATAAAATCCCATATTTTAGTACAAGAATCTTGATAAACATATTGAACCTTATTGAAAATTAGGTTATTTTATTCATCTGATTATGGAAATCACAACTTACTTAACTATGTATTCATTTATTTATTGAATTGTTTGTGTTACAAATAGTGAAAAAAATGTGTAAAACAATTGCTATAAAATGGAAAAGGGGTAGGATTATATACGCTCTGCTTTTTCTTTCTCCTTTTCAGACATGTTGTAAAGGGAAATTGGAAATATATGATGTACCATATTGTTACTGTACCCATGTTTGAAGTAAATCAAAATCATAAAATTGTGTTTTAATATTTCAATGGTACATTCTGCATAAAAAAATCCAAACAAATTTCCCCAAATTTTGCACTTTCCCATACATTTCAAATCATTATTAAAGTTGAGACATTTTATTGTTATATGCAAAGAGTTTTCACATTTGGAAAATAACAGCTTCTCTCTAATTTTAACATGAAATGCAATATTTTTGTCTATTTCCGATTAAAAAAATAAATAAAATGCCAGATTTTTTTTGTATTATATTCGTGCATTCTGCATAAAACATTTCAAACAAAATTCCTAAAGATTTTCCACTTTTGCGTACACTCTAAATTTTTACTGAAGTAAAAAAAAAAAAAAGCTTGTTATGTTTTCACATTTGGGAAATAACCACTCTACAATTATTTCTTGCTTCCAATAATTAAAACACAGCATTTACAGTATTCTGTATTTGTTTCCAGCTCAGAGAAACGATACTTGTGATCGGAAGTGCACCGCAAAAGGATGCTGGGGACCTGGCCCTGACATGTGTTTTGCCTGCCGGGACTTCAGTCGTGACAGGAGCTGTGTGGACTCCTGCAACATCCTGGAGGGGTGAGGGAGGATTTTGTGTTTTTCCAAAGTTCCCTATTTTTCATCCCACCATCAACATTGTTGTGTACTCCCGTCCTGCATAATGTTTGATGGGTTTTGTTATTAAAGCGATCATCATCAAGTAAGCGAGTAAGGAGTCTAGTTGAAATAAGACAAACATTGTACATTCTCGCTCACGTCTGTTTGCTTTCGCAGGGTACTGTCAATTATTAAAATGTTGCTTAAATTGTAACCCCGTGGTTGGCTTCATGTGTCTGCAGGGAACCACGCGAGGCTGTCGAGAAGAAGAAGTGCGTGTATTGTCACCCGGAGTGTCAACATATAAACGGAACAGCAACCTGCAGCGCTCCAGTATGTCTGCAATCATTATTTTGTCCTTATAACCCCCAAAAAACACATTCACCTTTCAGCGAAAAATCCACTATAATTTTTTGGACAAATATATCTCAAAAGTCATGCGAGATGTCAGCTCATTAAGCATTTGAAACAGGTTTTGCCTTATGAGTTTTTTGTCTTTTGACACCACCACATGGGTTACATCTCACCAGTGCTGGCACAAAACCTCCATCCATCCATCCATTTTCTACCGCTTGTCCCTCTTGGGGTCGCGGGGGGTGGCTGGAGCCTATCTCAGCTGCATTTGGGCGGAAGGCGGGGTACACCCTGGACAAGTCGCCACCTCATCGCAGGGCCAACACAGATAGACAGACCGCATTCACACTCACATTCACACACTAGGGCCAATTTAGTGTTGCCAATCAACCTATCCCCAGGTGCATGTCTTTGGAGGTGGGAGGAAGCCGGAGAACCCGGAGGGAACCCACACAGTCACGGGGAGAACATGCAAACTCCACACAGAAAGATCCCGAGCCCGGTATTGAACTCAGGACTACTCAGGACCTTCGTATTGTGAGGCAGATGCACTAACCCCTCTGCCACCATGCTGCCCCACATAAAAAAATGTCCTGATGTTTAGTACAATATGAGCAATACATTTATTTAATGTAGCAAGGCTTTATTAACTCTAATCTTGCTTTATATGCCCTGAATCTGATCCGTCAGATTCTTCTCTCAGTTTATTGGTAGCAGTTAAGGGGCAGTTAAGTTGAGTGTCACCTTTACGCCTAGAGGGCGCCAACATTTCAACGTATTTGAGGCATTATGTCCTGCCTACTTAGGGATTTTAGAACACAATATGTACTATGTACATACGTAACACGTGCACGCGTGTTAGCTTTGTGTGTTGTTAGCTAATGATAGCAATTTGGACTGTTAACATTAGCTAGCATTGTTTGTATTTTTATAATAATAACATGACTGCAAGTTGTTCATAAACCGGATTAATGACAAGCCTGAATGCCAAGCATTTTACCTGGGTAGACATGCAATTTTTAATCCATATAATTAGTAATTGTGAAAAATATAGCCATTTCAAAATTATATATGTTCTGTTAAACCACTAATGGTAATATACTGTAAGACAGCCGGTAATGTTCTTGTTATATTTTACGGTTTGAAAAATGTAACTGTTAGCAAGTTTACAAACAGCCCCCTCAGTTAGATTATATTAACAATTTATTGAAATATTTGTGTTTGTTTTGACAATACCAAAATTGACAGTGATCAATCAATCAATCAATCAATGTTTATTTATATAGCCCTAAATCACAAGTGTCTCAAAGGGCTGCACAAGCCACAACGACATCCTCGGTACAGAGCCCACATAAGGGCAAGGAAAAACTCACCCCAGTGGGACGTCGATGTGAATGACTATGAGAAACCTTGGAGAGGACCGCATATGTGGGTAAACCCCCCCCGCCCCCCTCTAGGGGAGACCGAATGCAATGGATGTCGAGTGGGTCTGACATAATATTGTGAGAGTCCAGTCCATAGTGGATCCAACATAATAGTAAGAGTCCAGTCCATAGTGGGGTCAGCAGGAAACTATCCCGAGCGGAGAGGGTCAGCAGCGCAGAGATGTTCCCAACCGATGCACAGGCGAGCGGTCCACCCCGGGTCTCGACTCTGGACAGCCAGCACTTCATCCATGGCCACCGAACCTGTGTGTCTCCCCCTCCACAAGGGATAGGGGGGAGCAGAGAAGAAAAGAAAAGAAATGGAGCAGTGGAATTCTATTTTTGCAGAAATACCTATAGCACACCACTAGGTGATAGCATTAAACTGCAAAACAACCCCCCTGTTCTCATCTTTCAGTCTTTAAAAGGATTAGTACTTTTACTTCATTGTAGTTTTATTTTGTTATATTTAGTGGTGGTTAGCTTATGTTTTACACATGTTTGGCAGTCAATCACGTTGAAATGTGACTAAAAGAGGACTTGTTATTTTTCCCAGTTGTGACGTCAGCGGATATCTCCATACATGGTAGAGACATACCCGAATAGCTTTGCGTGGGTCCGCCATTTTAGTCCGACATTGTAGTCGATAAGTTCCTTCTTTTTCCTCTATCCTCTTGTTGTGGGGCAAACTTGGTCGTACATGCACATGCATGCTCCGCTGTTGCCATTTCTAATACAAAGCAGTGTAGAGTTTTAACCTACATCTGTCAGTAGACTCCATATGGAAGCACTAACAACTACAACATGGATGACTGGGAGAACACGCAGTCAAAGTGCCATCCATCCATCCATCTTCTTCCGCTTATCCGAGGTCGGGTCGCGGGGGCAGCAGCCTAAGCAGGGAAGCCCAGACTTCCCTCTCCCCAGCCACTTCGTCCAGCTCTTCCTGTGGGACCCCGAGGCGTTCCCAGGCCAGCCGGGAGACATAGTCTTCCCAACGTGTCCTGGGTCTTCCCCGCGGCCTCCTACCGGTCGGACGTGCCCTAAACACCTCCCTAGGGAGGCGTTCGGGTGGCATCCTGACCAGATGCCCGAACCACCTCATCTGGCTCCTCTCGATGTGGAGGAGCAGCGGCTTTACTTTGAGCTCCCCCCGGATGGCAGAGCTTCTCACCCTATCTCTAAGGGAGAGCCCCGCCACCCGGCGGAGGAAACTCATTTCGGCCGCTTGTACCCGTGATCTTGTCCTTTCGGTCATAACCCAAAGCTCATGACCATAGGTGAGGATGGGAACGTAGATCGACCGGTAAATTGAGAGCTTTGCCTTCCGGCTCAGCTCCTTCTTCACCACAACGGATCGATACAGCGTCCGCATTACTGAAGACGCCGCACCGATCCGCCTGTCGATCTCACGATCCACTCTTCCCTCACTCGTGAACAAGACTCCGAGGTACTTGAACTCCTCCACTTGGGGCAAGATCTCCTCCCCAACCCGGAGATGGCACTCCACCCTTTTCCGGGCGAGAACCATGGACTCGGACTTGGAGGTGCTGATTCTCATCCCAGTCGCTTCACACTCGGCTGCGAACCGATCCAGTGAGAGCTGAAGATCCTGGCCAGATGAAGCCATCAGGACCACATCATCTGCAAAAAGCAGAGACCTAATCCTGCAGCCACCAAACCAGATCCCCTCAACACCTTGACTGCGCCTAGAAATTCTGTCCATAAAAGTTATGAACAGAATCGGTGACAAAGGGCAGCCTTGGCGGAGTCCAACCCTCACTGGAAACGTGTCCGACTTACTGCCGGCAATGCGGACCAAGCTCTGGCACTGAGCATACAGGGAGCGGACTGCCACAATCAGACAGTCCGATACCCCATACTCTCCGAGCACTCCCCACAGGACTTCCCGAGGGACACGGTCGAATGCCTTCTCCAAGTCCACAAAACACATGTAGACTGGTTGTGCAAACTCCCATGCACCCTCAAGGACCCTGCCGAGAGTATAGAGCTGGTCCACAGTTCCACGACCAGGACGAAAACCACACTGTTCCTCCTGAATCCGAGGTTCGACTATCCGGCGTAGCCTCCTCTCCAGTACACCTGAATAGACCTTACCGGGAAGGCTGAGGAGTGTGATCCCACGATAGTTAGAGCACACCCTCCGGTTCCCCTTCTTAAAGAGAGGAACCACCACCCCGGTCTGCCAATCCAGAGGTACCGCCCCCGATGTCCACGCGATGCTGCAGCATCGCAGTCAAAGTGGAGGCACGTAAATAAAACAGTCCACAAAACGGCGCATCCTGAAGAGAAGGTCAAAAATCGGCTTGAGGATGGTCTGTAAAACATTCTATGCAAAATTTGGACCAAAGAACCACCGATACGTGTTATGTAGACCACAAGGAAGTGTTTTAAATATAGAAAAAACATAATTCTATGACCCCTTTAAAGTCAACCAGCAAAACAAGTTGTGTTGGCGGTTTCGCTTCCACCTGAAAACATAGGTAACACTTTTATCGTAAATGTGCATTAAAAAACATGATGTGGTATCGTAAAGGGGTGATGACACTGTAATTTAATTACTGAGCAACTGCACTATGAAGCCTTTTATTGTGGTTTTATTGTAAAGAGTGCTAAAATATCCATCCATCCATCTGTACCCCTTGTTGGAAGTAGTACACTTGTAACACAATCCAGAATATGTCCAGGGGGAAACATTATGGTTGTCTACCAACATGTATTTCTTCTGTTATGAAATAAAAATAGCAGCTAGGGTGCACAAAATCAGCTTTTTGAACCGCTGCGTGATGATTGAATTAGCGGTGCCTCTAGGACATGTGGCGTTTGAATAGGGAGATGGGGCATCGTTTTCCACTTGGCTCTTTTCGTTCTATTCATATTCTGGGTCTCTTGTCACGTTGACCGCTGTTGATGAAACAGACGTGTTAAAAAACAGACTCACGCAAAGGGTGACAGCACCTGATTGCAAAGAAAAGTGTGGACGTTTTGTCTTAACAGCAGTAAACCTTACATAATAGTACAGTATAATCAAGTTGGCATTACTACCTTTATTGCTACTGTTATTGTTTTTATTTCCGATTAAGGCAGACAGCCACCCCACACAGAGTCCTGGTCCCCATTTGAAGTTGCTTCTTCCCTCAGAGGGAGTTTTTCCTGTCCTCTGGTGGCCAAAACGCTCGCTCGTGTGGCGTCCATATATACAGTATAGCAATAATAACGTGTCTTTGCGGTTGTTTCAGGGTCCTGCCAACTGCACCAAGTGCGCCAACTTCAGGGATGGACTCTTCTGCGTCGCCCGCTGTCCTCAAGGTGTGCCAGGCGAGGCTGACGCTCTTGTGTGGAAATATGCTGACGACTTGAAAATGTGCCAGCTGTGTCACCCCAACTGCACCCAAGGGTAAAAATACACATTTTGTAAGGACATGTGTATGGTATTTATGACACAACTTTTAAATATGGGCTCTTTTAAATTAATCCATCATTTAATTAGATCCCGTTTAGAGCTTTTAATTCCTCTCATAATTATTACATCACTAAACCTTTGGTAACACAATTTTTTAACCATCATCATTATGTTTGAAATAATGATAAACAAGTGTAATTTACGTTTATTTATATATATTTAAGTATATGCATATTTAACATGTTCTACTCTAATGACTATGTTGATTGGCTGGGATAAATTACATGCTTCTTTTGCCTTATAATAAGGCTTGTGGCACCAATTTGGATTTAATTTTAAGTTACAAAATACGGGTTCTTTCTTTATAAAGGACTATAGTTTGCAAATACATCAAAGATGCTATTATAATCTATTTCTAATGGATAAAGCTTTGGCCTGGACAAGAGGTCATCAGGTGGTCCCCAACGTTCGCCGAGTGTTTCGACCCTTAACCACAACACTCTCCGGTTGGTGGGTCAGCAGTGATTGGCCAGATCACTGCCCCTCTCATCCAGGCATCCAGCTATTGTCCTCTCTCTTATGCCAGAGCCAACAGGAGGCTCTCTCTGCCGCTTCTCCCAGCCTACGAACGACTGTTCTCCTCAAGTGACCTCTCAATCCGACCTTTGTCATCAGATTCCACACAAATTGAGCAGGGAATCCTCGACATCCTACTTCCACTGTCATCAGCCATGCTGTCCACCCCTTGTCCCGGCAGTCCTGGACAAGTTGTTGGTACTTTTTCTTCCTCTCTGCCGCTTCCTCACACCCCTCCTCCCACGGGACAGTAAGTTCCACCAGAATGATTTTCTTTCCCTCTGGGGACCACATACGTAAGTATGTCTGGTCTCAGAGTGGTGGACAGTACCGCCTCTGGAAAGTGGAGCTTCCTCCCCAGGTCGACCTACATCTCCCAACCCTGGGCCAACTGCAGGAGGTTTTGCTTGGCTTGGCCTTGGACGACTGGTCTATGACCCTCTTTCACGAAGGTGATGGTGCTCAGCAGTGGCTTAGTTTTGGCTGCGTGTTTCTTTCTCCTCTCTTGCTCCAAGATGTCTGTGAGCATTGCCAACACCTTGTCATGGCGCCACCTGTATCTCCCCTGGGTCAATGCTGTTTTGCACCCAGAAAGAATGTGCACCATAGTTCCTTTACCGCCACACAACCTGCACAGCGGGTCCTCCCTCATTCCTCACCTATGCAAGTTGACTGGGGTCGGTACTCGGTAGGGTGTCGTATACTGCCCGGAGCAGAAACGAGAAACGAAACGGCTCCAGCCTCCACAGTTCAGTCCTCTTGGGAAGGTTCCACCTTGTCCAGGCACCTTGGGTTGCGAGCTCGACGGCTTTAGCGCTTCTTCCTTCTTCCTCAAGATTTCGAACTTCATCCTGGATCATGGTCCTCTTTTCCCTGGGAGTGGACTTGGACCACTGCTGGAAATGTGATGTTCCTAGACCCTGTCTTCCAGTACAGGGGCTTCCGATGGTATCTTTGGTCCTAAGAGATGATTCTGCCTGGATAACAGCAGTGCTGGCGGCCTACTTCCTGCCAGATCTTGTTCTTATTCCAGCTTCCCTGATGAGTTGATGTTGGGAGTCCCTATATGTCAGGGAAAGTCTGCATATTTAATATTTGACGATGCCAATGCTACTGTCCTTGTTTTTCACCAATAGTCACAGTCATGTATTTCTTTGAACGCACACCTTTACAATTTACAATTCGACATTTTCGTAAAGGAGTGCTTATAAAACTAACCCTTCCCCATGTCCTATTGATTACTCATACAATAGTTTTTTCAATTCCTGTGATCACTGTAAGTGTCCTCTTCTTCTAATAGGGAGACAATAGAATTAAGAATGTGGAACAAAAGAGAAATATTTGATTAAAAAACACTCTAAACCGAACACTAACTTTTCACACAGTGCGAACAAAAATAGCAACACAAGACGAAACAGGTAAGTTACACACGCACACACACACACAACACGAGTATGGGGGGGGATAATAAATAACAATTCAGCACAACAATAACATGTGATTTTAGCAACTATGTACGAAAAGGTGCTGAAAGGCTTGCTGGGAAACAGGAATCATGCTTTAATGCAGTGGTTCTCAAACTTTTTTTGTCATCCCCCACTTTGGACAAGGGGGAGTTTTCAAGCCCCACCTGCCCCCATCGCCCCAACAGAGCGCTAATGCCAAGCTTTAATATTTTCAAATTTATTGAACATCAAGTTGTATACATTCGAACTCAATAACATAAAATAACATTAAGTTCAATAATAAATAAAATAACTGTGCAGCTGTGGTATAACTTGCATCAAGTTCAATAATAAATAAAATAACTTCCATCAAGTTCAATAATAAATAAAACAAAAGTGTTATAACTTGCATCAAGTTCAATAATAAATAAAAAAAAGTGTTATAACTTGCATCACGTTCAATAATAAATAAAAAAAAACTGTTATAACTTGCATCAAGTTCAATAATAAATCCAAAAAAGTGTTATAACTTGCATCACGTTCAGTAATAAATCAAAAAAGTGTTATAACTTGCATCAAGTTCAATAATAAATCAAAAAAAGTGTTATAACTTGCATCAAGTTCAATAATAAATCAAAAAAAGTGTTATAACTGGCATCAAGTTCAATAATAAAAAAAAGTGTTATAACTTGCATCACGTTCAATAATAAATAAAAAAAAGTGTTATAACTTGCATCAAGTTCAATAATAAATCCAATAACTTGCATCAAGTTCAATAATAAATAAAAAAAAGTGTTATAACTTGCATCAAGTTCAATAATAAATAAAAAAAAGTGTTATAACTTGCATCAAGTTCAATAATAAATAAAACAAAAGTGTTATAACTTGCATCAAGTTCAATAATAAATAAAAAAAAGTGTTATAACTTGCATCAAGTTCAATAATAAATCAAATAACTTGCATCAAGTTCAATAATAAATACAATAAAAGTGCCACTTTGCAATCTTTGCAAAAAAAAAGGAGGAGCTATGCATTTGGCAAGACAGGGCAAGTGACAGCACTTTCCCCCAGGAGAGCCACCTTGCTTCACTGTGAAACAGCACGGCTGTATGATCAGCTCCCATTTCCTCACACAGTGCAGAGAACAGTCGCGCTTTCAGTGGTCGTGTTTTGATCAAATTTACCGCGCTCACAACATCTGTTAAAACCTCATTGAGTTCGGGGCTGAGCTGCCTTGACGCGAGTGCTTCCCGGTGAGTGACACAGTGCGTGCCCGTCAGATTTTTGTTTCTCTGCAGGCGCTGGCTCTGGCTCAACGACCTTTGAGGTGTGAGTCACAAATGTATATATTTGTGTAATTGTGATCCACACATTAGCCTGCTACCCATCCGCTCGAAAGTTTGTTCCGCTTAGCCCCGCCCCCATTAGTTACTGTTGCTATGTCTGTCAAACTTTCGCTCCTACCGAGAAATATAAAGCCTACAGTAAAAATAAGTACCGGTAATTTCCATTTATTTATATAGCGGATTTCACAGACAGAATCACAAAGTGATTTACAGTGTGTATAGAAAATGAAAGCATAGTAAAAAAAATAATCTAAAAATATAATAATAAAAAAAAAAATTTAAAGTGAAATTTCCTCCCGTTCCTCGCGCCCCACCTGTCATGTCTCTATTCCCCACCAGTGGGGCACGCCCCACACTTTGAGAAACACTGCTTTAATGGAAGTTCATCAATGGTGTGTTTACCTATGATCGGTTTGTTTACAGGTGCATGGGGCCTGGTCTCCAAGGCTGCCAGGGGAAAATGTGAGCAAATAACCATCATTGACACATCATCTTTCATCAGTTATTAGCATTCTCATCTATCTGCGTATCCTGTGTTGTGTTCTAGCACTTCGGGCCTGTCCATGATTGCTGCGGGTGTGGTCGGCGGCCTTCTTGCGGTCCTCATCGCAGCCCTGTCGGTGTTTGTAATCCTACGTCGACGCCACATCAAGAGGAAGAGGACCATGCGCAGACTTCTTCAGGAGAAGGAGGTATTATGAAGCCATTTAAAGCGTCTGCATGAAAGGGAGTGTATTTTGGAGCTTGTGCCTTGTTTTTCCAGTTGGTTGAACCTCTGACTCCAAGCGGCGAGGCACCCAACCAAGCACTACTGCGCATCTTGAAGGAACCCGAATTCAGGAAAATCAAAGTGCTGGGATCAGGGGCTTTTGGTACAGTTTACAAGGTAATAACAGGCTGCGGGTTTTTATTTCATTTTTTGGCTTCAAATGTCATCCTTGTCGAAATTTCCATTGAGCTCGACTCAAACCGTACGACGTGATCCAAGTGTGTGTCGCCTGTGCTCTGCAACATCTGTTGTCAATTTTTCAATTAAAAGACGCATTTTTAACTTGCGTGGTCACGCACCACTGACTCCACTTCAGCTTCCTTTGCGCATTAAACACACTTGGGGGCTTAGGAGTAAGATGCAGTTTAAGATGTAGTACATTACACAATGCTTTTGCTATTTCATTACTGACTGGAGAGCTTTTCGTTGCCACTATCGAACTATTATTAACAATGGCTTTAGGGTTTAATCTTATATTAGTGTACTTTTCTATTATGTCATACAGTATATATATTATATTATTATACAAATATTTTTTTTAATATTTTGTGATAATCTTATTGTGGGAATCTATATTATTCTACACCAAAATTCATTAATTTGTTATTATTCTTCCATAGCATTTTTCGTCCGCCTCTAATTCCCAAACTGTTCATCCGATTGATATCGTTCAAGCGTCAAAACGTTCAGCTCACCGCCTAAAAATAACCGTGACTGCAAGTAGATATTCCGCACTATCAAAAAATATACTTGTAGTAAAATAAAATAAAATTTTATCTGAAATTAGCAACAAAAAAAAAAGCAATACTTTCGCTAAATCACTCTCTTTCACATTCATAGTTGGACATCATTTTGACAGCTAGGCAGTTTGGCTGAGGGGAGAATACACATGCCACTCCTGTGGGCTCAAATCCCAAAAGGGAGCAAAATAACCAATCTTTCTTTAAAAAATGTTTACATCAATGAGTCATATAAATGAATAAATACATTTTATTGTAAAGAAAAAACGATTTATACCCGAAATTAGCCAAAAAGGTAGTCTTGTTGCACACACATCTTTTTTTAACCAAAGCGGCAGACTAGTTTGAAAGCCTGGCCGTTTAGTACAGTGGTTAGCATGATTGACTCTGAAGCAGTAGGACCTGGTTCTAACCTTGAAAGCTTGGACTGACCAACGAGGCTTAATTTAGTAAGTTCTTTCTGGGATGCATACTTCCTCAGCTAATTTTGCAGCCAGTCTCATAGTTTAATTCCAACTGTGACCACTCTCCGGGTGGGGGTGTTGCTAATGTCATATTACTATATTATTTTTTTTCTAATATTTTTACAATCGACCGATAGGGTCCCAAAGATCGACTGGTTGATCGCTATGTACGTGTTGGTGACCCTTGAAAAATATGTACTGTAAATAGTAGTGTATTTATTTTATTAAAATGATCATATCTATTGTTTTAATTATTTTGTATGTTAAAAATAGTTAATGTAAAACCTTTTATTAATGCAATAATTTGTTTTTTACTTTTTCAAGGACTAATGCTATTCCAAGCAAACAAATCCAAAAGAAATTAACATCAACACTCTAATATTCAAGAATTTGTTGTAGACTGTCCCATCATGCGCAGCTACCGTATTGAATGGAGTGAAACTACAACTTATAAAACACTTCCATGGCGTGTGTTTCCATGCAGGGCCTTTGGGTACCAGAGGGAGAGGATGTGAAGATCCCTGTGGCCATTAAGGTATTGAGAGAAGCCAAGTCGCCCAAAGCCAACAAAGAGATTTTGGATGTAAGTTGATGAAGTAAACAGCTGTTGTATTTTTTCTTAAATAGCTGAATTTGTGTAGACCACTGCAGCCTGAGCCATGTCAGCTTGACTGTATTGCATGTTGTATTTATGTTGTGTATGCACGTCATGAAAAAAGTCATGACTTAACACTTATTTTGACGGTGATGGAAAACTTTCTCACTAGAGAAAATCCATGATAAATCCATGCGGGGGCTTTCTGGAAAATGAATGAAGCCTGTTTGAACTACATTGTTATTATTTTATATTTGGTTTCTTAAAACATCTGCCTCACATCATCGCTTACCCCATTCTGCGCACCACAGGAGGCGTATGTGATGGCCAGTGTGGAGCATCCGCACGTATGCCGCCTACTGGGCATCTGCCTGACGTCCACGGTCCAGCTCGTCACCCAGCTGATGCCCTTCGGCTGCCTGCTGGACTACGTCAAGGAGAACAAGGACAACATCAGATCGCAGTACCTGCTCAACTGGTGCGTGCAGATTGCAAAGGTGAGCAATATTTTTACTACCTCCATGAAGGTATGTGTTTGTTTAGTTAATTAGTACTTACAAAAGTATTGACATGTTCCATTTCTACAAAACTAAATAGAACGGCGGAGTGCATGGACCAAGACGAAGTCTCACTTTAACTTTCATTAAGGCAGTTAATGAAGGTTACACACTTTGTATTCAACATTACAGCCACCTACAGCTTTGTAGGGGAACTGCATCACTGAGACATCGTTTTTTCAGTCAAAAAAGTTCAGGATTGTTCTCCCTTGGTGGAGATGTTGTGTATACCTGAATTTTTTTGTAGGCTAATCTAACAATAGCAAAAAAGGCATTTTAGCACGTGATTCAACAACTTTTTCGCTACGTAAAATACCCAAATTTTATTTTAATCTTACATAAAGTACACAGGTCACCTTCAGTGTGTGACAAGAAGTAATCCTAAAGTCACACATCTAATCTGTAAACAAATATAGTGTAGCACAGCTTTTGGCCAGCAGGATTCATGGCTTGCGAAAGTGCCAAGGAGAAGCCAAAACTTGAAAACTATGTTGCATAATTACTAGTCTCCCACTTTGCCTTCCAGGTGAAATATGTAAACAAACAGTAGTAGATACATTGGATAAAAGCAAACTAATTAAGGCAGTATAAGTAAAAGCAAAAACTTGTTTACATGAACGCTAAATAGTTTTCCATTGTGTTTCCTTATTGAACAAGCCAAACCATAATCATTTTGTGCCGAAAAGTTAAGTTGTTTTTAGCATACTACGTTCAAACTTTAGCTGGCTTACTGTTTAACACCTCATCATTTGTTTCGACACAAGGGTATGAACTACCTGGAGGAACGCCATTTGGTCCACCGTGACTTGGCGGCCAGAAACGTCCTCGTGAAGACCCCTCAGCATGTCAAGATCACCGACTTTGGCCTGGCCAAGCTGCTTAACGCAGACGAGAAAGAGTACCACGCTGACGGAGGAAAGGTTGGTGAAAAAGAATCCAGGAAACATTTTTTTATGGTTTTCTTGATAGACACCTCGCTGTGCTTTCAGCCAGAAAGGAAAGGTGCTATTTCTGTACTGTACTGTTTGTTTTTTAGCTAAATGTTATGTAAGTGCTATAAATAGGTAGTGGTTGTGCTAAGAATAAGGACGAATTGGGTAAAAGTCTTCTTTTATCAGATTCCCTGCCTAATTACAGAAATCTATGTTTTGTACACTAGCCCCTTCCATGTATCTAATTGATCACAATAATAAAAACATCTCAACAGTATGGTGTTTTACAAACCATATTAACAAGCATAAAGGAAAATTATTATTTTTGAAGGAGCCAATTTTTCTTCATTATTATTAAAATGTGCTCGTGTATTTAGTATTGAAACAGGAATGTGGCAAGTTAGTAATTGTATTACAAGTGCAGAAAATTTGAGAATTGTTTTTGGTTCACATTATACAGTAGTACTTTACATTACGAGCTTAATTGGGTCTGTGACGGAACTCTTGAAAACACCCAAAACAGCACAATTTTATCACATAACATGTTTTTTTTTATTTTTATATATATATATTATGTATTTTATACATAAAGAAAAAGCAAGGCCAGCAACACTCGAAAATGTCGTCGTGAAACCGGTCTGTGTTTGGTAGCGCCTGCGCAGTTTGTATTAAAATTATTAGAAGGACACAAGTGTTGCTGGCCTTGCTTTTTCTTTAAGTACACTTTTTGCTGTGCACTTCTTTATTTTTGTTTTATGAAGTTTTTTGGAGAGTCCGTGTTTTTCCTGTATTTTGTTTGTATTGTATACAAACAATACAACAGAATGCAGTACAAACAACTACAGTAGTTTTATTAAGTAATGTAATAATAATGTACAGCATTTACTTTGGAAAGCGGACTTGTACGGTATCTTGTACAAGCTGCTTCTATGTCAAACACACCATCAGCAGCTTATTCATATTTTCATGGATAAATGTCCACCGTTTGATATTATTTTAACATTCTTGGCTGGCGTTAGACTTATTCTGCTTTAGTATGGTACAGACTACTGTAGTAGGGATACACTGTAACTCAAATTTTTGCTTGCAACTTAAAGTATAACACTTAGCTAAGAGACAGCTCTTATTGTATCTCATAACACTCTTAAGTTTAGGTACCACTGTATATAATTCAATGAAAATCATTTTATGTGTTAAATATTTAAAGTTTTGGGTTTAGGCTGCTGCCCCCGCGACCCGACCTCAGATAACGAATGAAGATGGATGGATTGGCGGTCATTTTTATGCCAAAATTAATGTAATTATTATCACATTCCAGGTACCCATTAAGTGGATGGCTCTGGAGTCTATTCTGAACAGAACATACACACACCAGAGTGATGTATGGAGCTACGGTGAGTCTTCAGCTGCTTTCATAGAGCTTTTTTAATAGAAAATTAAAAAGCCGAAAAGTCCTTTTTTCCATGTTATAGATTTCTATACAGAACAGATTGGAGTGGGAACGTCACTATGCAAATTTTGCGCTTTCGGAACAGTAAGAGAGTCGAGATGTCGCCGGTGTGAGTGCAATGTCGGGAGAGCGAGGCAAAATTACATTAATTTCTCTTGCCCCTTTCTTTTGGAAGCAATTGCGACAGTGTTTATTTTGTCGCAACAGATACTGCCGTGCTGAAGCGCACACAGTTACAGATTTTTGGGTTGTGTATCAAAGGCACAGGTGAAAAAATGCAGGATTTAATGTCATGGGCATGGTATTTTTGACATGCTGTACAAATGTTCACAGGTTTACATAGAACATGTCTATTTATTGCTACCTCTTCGCCATGACTCAGAAATTCTTCGGATTTTCTGTTTACTTCCTGTGTTTAAATGTGCAACAATAGGTAGAATATGCCACGAGTGTCCAAACTTCTTCCACTACATAAAAGTTGAAGGATGCAGGGATTTGTTCGTTTAAAATGCTCAAACCAGTCCAGTGTAGGTCAATTTATGCCAAGCTATCTAAACAAAATATTGATATCTTAGCTTAGTGTTATAGGTCCCAGACTCCCAACCACCTCTAGTAGTTGCTAAATGTAGACGTCACCCTGCAGGGTAAAGATACACCTCTCCAAGTCACATAAATGTCATGACATGTACAGTATAGTCATACAGTCCACACAAAGCCAGTCTTCTTACACCAGTTCCATAAATAGTTGGCCATCAATCAAAACTTTGTCAGTTACCCATTATGTTGCTAGTGTATAAAAGTAGTGTGCTGTGAACCAACGTCTTTGACCGCAAGCTCGCCCATAAAGTTGTCTGGTACAGTTACCCAATATTGTACCTTGTGTCATGCTATGAAATATCTCATTATTATTCATTTATTTTCTTTTTATAATACGGGGGGTAGAAGTGCTTCTCAGGCCGCACTTTGGACATGCCTAACTAATGCAGGAATAGAAAAACTGAAAAAATAAGAATAAGAAAAATAATACAGCTCTAAAAGAGTTGTGTAATCCCATCTTCTTCTGTGGTGGCCCACATAACACTTCAGTAACTTGTCATATGCAAAAGTGACAGCAAGCGTTTTCACAGCAAGGAAGTCCTTAAATGGAATATTGTTGTTGGATCTTGTCAACATTTAAGAACACAACATGAGACGAGAGAACAGCTCTCTCCCAGATGGACAAGACTGTGCACAAATACTTCTTCCAGCTCAGCAGCACACAAAAACGCTGACTCGTGGAAACTCAACACAGCGCTGCTTTCTTTTCTCAGGGCCTGTTTCCAAATCTTCTTCTCCCCCGTCAGGGCTTGATCATACCTTCTTTTTTGCCTAAGACATCAGCGAGCTTTGGCACAACTGCCAGCTTTTTTTTCTTGCGCTTTCTCTTTCTTAACGCTGAGATACATCCTGTTATCTCCCAGAGTCCATTTGTCAACATCAATGTTTGTAACTTTGCACACATCCTTTCACTGGCCTTTCAACAGCTTTATTGCACACAAAAACCCGAATGAATAAGACTTTTTTTCCCCTGCAGGTGTGACCGTGTGGGAGCTGATGACATTCGGGACCAAACCGTACGACGGCATTCCGGCCAGTAAAATAGCCGGCGTGCTGGAGAAAGGCGAGCGGCTGCCTCAGCCTCCAGTCTGCACTATTGACGTCTATATGATCATGGTCAAATGTAAGTATACGACTCTGGAAAACTTTTCCTAAACCTTTTTGGTTTCAGTTTCTGTTGATTTTAAAGCGCATACGGTATTTCATGATAGTGAATACAGCCCTCACATTTCATCTTCTCATGGGACAATACTAAGAGTATCCGGATACAATTTTTTTTTTACTTTGGATACAGTCCCGATATTGGGGCCTTGAGTATTGGCCAATACCAATAATGATCCGATATGGTAAATCATACATAGATTTATTGTGTTGTAGTGTGAAATGTTAGAAAAGGCTAGATCAAGTGAAATTACTCAAAAAAAGAACTATGGTAGGTATGAAGAACACTACCATCTATTATTAAGCACCTGGAATGGACTTATGCAGTTTTTTTAATTTGAAGTGGAGTGGTAATTGTTTTTTGGCAACACCTAGTGGCAACATATCATTATTTAAATTAAGCTCATAAGAATGATGCTTTTTTTGATTGATTGAAACTTATTAGTAGATTTCACAGTGAAGTACATATTCCGTACAATTGACCACTAAATGGTAACACCCAAATAATATTTTTAACTTGTTTAAGTCGGGGTCCACTTAAATTGATACATGATACAGATATACACTATCAAATATATACTAACATAATAATACAGTCATCACACAAGATAATCATCAGAGTATATACATTGAATTATTTACATTATTTACAATCCGGGGTGTGGGATATGGGGGTGGGGGGTGGTTTAGGTTTGGTTGGTATCAACACTTCAGTCATCAACAATTGCATCATCAGAGAAATGGATATTGAAACAGTGTAGGACTGACTTGGTAGGATATGTACAGCAAGTAGTGGACATAGAGAGAGAGATCAGAAAGTATAAGAAAAAGTGTCTACATTTGATTGTTTACATTAGATTATTTACAATCCGAAGAGGTATTATTTGGAAGGGAGGGTGTTAGTTTAGGGTTGTAGTTGCCTGGAGGTGTTCTTCTAGTGCGGTTTTGAAGGAGGATAGAGATGCCCTTTCTTTTACACCGGTTGGGAGTGCATTCCATATTGATGTGGCATAGAAAGAGAATGAGTTAAGACCTTTGTTAGTTCGGAATTTGGGTTTAACGTGGTTAGTGGAGCTCCCCCTGTTGTTGTGGTTATGGCGGTCATTTACGTTAAGGAAGTAGTTTGACATGTACTTCGGTATCAGGGAGGTGTAGCGGATTTTATAGACTAGGCTCAGTGCAAGTTGTTTTACTCTGTCCTCCACCCTGAGCCAGCCCACTTTGGAGAAGTGGGTAGGAGTGAGGTGTGATCCGTAAAACGTTTGTTACTAGATACTTTCTAACACAAGCCAACATGGAGGTGCTCATGCATGCTTTTATTTCCTGTCGTTTAGACTATTGTAATGCCCTGCTCTGTGGCATTCCCGAAAATAATATCAGAAGTCTACAATTATTACAAAACTCAGCTGCACGCGTGCTGACGAGACCAGAGGGCGGGAACACATCACACCCAAAGTCAATGCATTGACTTCCCGTCCGCTTCAGGGTCGATTTTATAGTTTATATTATTAGTTTTCAAATGTCTTAATGGCCTTGCGCCTTCTTACCTATCCGACCTGCTTTTACCTCATCAACCTTCACGGACCCTGAAATCCTCTGGCACCAAACTTTTATCTTTAACAAATAATAGAACAAAGGCCCGCGGTGAGGCGGCATTTAGCTACTTTGGCCCCCACCTGTGGAACAGCTTGCCAGAGACCCCCAGGACTGCAGAGACTGTTGATATTTTTAAAAATAGGCTAAAGACACATCTTTTTAATCAGGCTTTTTACTGATCATGTTAAACTCTTATTATGCTTATTATTTATTGTGTTGTTTTTACACTTGTTTACTGCTATTATTCTCTGATTGTTATGTTTTTATTAACTTATTAATGTATTAATTATATTTATATTTTATCTTTACATACATACATGTTTGATACTATTTTTTTAGATGGCACTCATTTCAGTTATTCTTCAGTGTGGAGAAGGTGGCAAAGATGGCATTTTCCCTCAAATCCTCAGTGCTATGCCAAGTTTTGTTTTTGTTCTGTTATTGTCAATAATGCTGTGTCTGTGCGGGTGGGTGTGTGTATGTGTGCGGGTGTGTGTGTGTGTGCGCGCGTGTGTAGGTTTTCTTTTCTTTTTTTGTATAGCACTTTGTGTTTGCGACTTGCCTGTGTATGAAAAGTGCTATACAAATACAGTTGGATTTGATTTGATTATTGAAATTCTGCCTTGGAGACTTTGTATCTGTAAGTAATATGCAACTATAATTATTTGATACTTATTCATATTGACAAATTTGGCATTTTAGACTGCAACATTGTTCAATTAAAACCCCCTATTTTGTATGTCTTGCTTGTGTGATATTGTGTGCTTAACTGTTGTGTAGATGCAAGGTCCTAGTAGCCTGTTGCATACCATGTTTACTTTTTGTAAATGACTTGACTAAAATACAAGAAAAGACCAGCCTTGTGTGCTTATTGAAGGACATTTAGATGTTAACTGGCTGTCCAGCTTTGCTAAATTAAACACGCTGCAGGACTGTATTGGAGCGCTTTGTTCTGTGATTTTAGGTGCAAGCCGATATAAAAGATACATGTTCTGAGAGCAGATTCAATGAAATGGTTGCGTCTTCATACTTAAGCAGCTACATAGATTCTTGGTGGTAATGTTGTGTTGTGTTTCCAGGTTGGATGATCGATGCAGACAGCCGACCACGGTTCAGAGAACTAATAGCAGAGTTCACAAAAATGGCACGGGATCCTCCTCGTTATCTCGTTATCCAGGTATATAAAGCTACCTAAATTCCCAACTTTAATATGTATTTGTTATGAATGTGATGCTAACGCAACCACTAATGCTATTTTGCCTTCAGGACGATGAGAGCATGGACTTGCAGAATCCTGCCGACAATAACTTCTTCCGCAGACTGGTCAGCGGCGAGGACATGGAGGACGCTGTCGACGCCGACGAGTACCTCGTGCCGCAGCACGGATTCTTCGCCAGCCCGAGCACATCTCAAACGCCGCTGCTCCACTCTACTGTAAGTTTGGATGACAAATGTTCCATAGGATTATTTATCAAGTATGTTCTTGTCGATTGTTGACTAGCGATTTTGCAGAAATGGCCTTAAAACAGCAGTGGTTTAGTACTTGGTGGAGAAAACGTTGATGGCGGTCACGTTACTGGTAGTTGATCACTAGAGTTACACACATCTTTTGATCAGAGAAACCTCAGTTGGAGTTGGGTTGATGTCAAAAAGCGCTTTAGCACTTAGTGAACACATCACGTTTTTCTAAGCCTTGTCTGAGTCATTCAGGTGTTAATTGGCAAACTGAGCAGAGACCCATGAAACAATTAACTAGCTCCTCCACCTGTCTCACAATCACCCTTACATCGCCAGGTGAAATCTTGCATGGAGCTCCACAAGGAGTCCAATTCACTGTTATCTTATATTAAGGGATGCTCTGATCAGGGTTTATGCCGCCGATTCCGATACTGATTATCCATGAGTGAGATCGACTAATACCAATACCAATACTGGTCACATTTAATAACTGTAAATTAGGGCTAGGCGATAAAACATTATAAATATAAATCGCGATAGACACTTAATCGATATCAATCAAGGATCCCAGTCGTCCCCTATTTAGCGTAGTTCCGCTATTCTTCGAGCCAAAGTGATATTTTGTTTTTCCTGTATAAAACCGATCACTCCTCCACTCTCCAGTGCACTATGGTTAGCTGGCTGCTTAGAGCTAACCACGCTAGCAGGCCGATTACAGCCTGAGAGTACAGCCGAGTAGCGCCTGAGAGTACAGCCTACACTAAGGGACTTATTCACGCTTTCAGGCGCACAGTGGCCAGTTGGATCCTTAGAGCCAAAGCTAACCACGCTAGCCACGCTAGTAGGCCTATTTCAGCCTGCGCTAACTGGTATGTCCACGCTGTCTAAATGTATTTAAATGTATCTGGAACTAAAGGTTCATGTACAAGTGTGTGGTTTGTGTTTCTAGCGAATTTCACAGTTCAGGGTAGTTTATACAAATCAATCTGACGACATACAGAGGAGTGGTACAGTATACACTGATACCATGTACAATAAATAGACAATATTAGGTCATATTTATTTTACTAAAGTTAAGTACATGAAATACAAAGGAATAATATACAAAACGATATGACAAAGACAAAGTGTAAAGTCTGGCTTTTGTCTACAGTGTCCAACGGTCAGAAAGTTGTCCCCTCAGTAAATGATTAATTCATGAGGACTCAGGCGAGACCTTATGGTCAATTTCAGCTGTAAATAACAATGCATCCGGAAAGTATTGACAGGGCTTCACTTTTTCCGCATTTTGTAATGTTACAGCCTTATTCCAAAATGTAATGAAATAATTTTTGTCTTCAAAAGTTTATACACAATAATTTATGACAATATAAAAGTTTTTTTATAATTTTTTTCAGATGTATTGAAAATTTAAAAAAACTAAGAAATTACATTTGCATAAGTATTCACATCCTTTGCTCAATATTGTGTTGATGCACCTTTAGCAGCAATTACAGCCTCAAGCTTGGAACATCTATGTTTGGGCAGTTTCGCCCATTCCTCTTTGTGCACCTCTCAAGCTCCCATCAGTTTGGTGGGACGTGTCGGTGCACAGCCATTTTCAGATCTCTCCGTATTAAAGTCTGGGCTTTGGCTGGGCCACTCAAGAACATTTACAGAGTTGTCTTGAAGCCATTCCTTTGATATCTTGGCTGTGTGCTTAGGGTCGTTCTGCTGAAAGATTATCCGTTGCCCCAGTCTTTGAGTTCAAGAGCGCTCTGGAGCAGGTTTTCATTCAGGATGCCTGTTTACATTGCTGCATTCATCTTTTCCTCTATTCTGACTAGTCTCCAAGTTCTTGCCGCTGAAAACCATCCCCAAAGCCTGATGCTGCCACCACCATGCTTCACTGCAGGGATGGTATTGGCCTGATGATGAGCAGAGCATGGTTTCCTCCAAACATGATGCCTGACATTCACGCCCGAACATTTAGTTTTTCGCGGTCTGAGATAGGACTGGCCGATTATTTGATAGTGATAGATGATCCCGATTAATTTCAGTTTGATTGTGGTGATCAGTTGTTAGCATACAGTATATAACCTCCGTCAAACATGGCAGAAAAGTCTGTTCGAAGATACCGCAGTAGTAAACAGCAGGGATGCAACAGTGCTTAGGATAATTCTGCATGGAACAATCCACCTTTATTGATCACAATCCTGTGTGTGTGTCTGTGAATGTGTGTTTGTGTGCTCGTGTATGTGTTGAATCAGAATCAGAATCAGCTTTATTGTCATTACGCAAGGTAACGAGATTGAGGCCATTCCATACAGTGCGATGTGTGCATGCTAGAAAAAATGAATATATACATGAAAAAAAACAAAACAAAAACAGGGTGGTTGGTGGAATGGGTTATTGCACCGAAGAGAAGGCAGTTATGAGGGACAATGGGGCAGTCCGTTCAGGATGGTTATGGCCCTGGGGAAGAAGCTGTTCTTTAGCCTGTTTGTTTTGGTTTTAATGCACCTGTAGCGGTTCCCAGAGGGCAGCAGGTGGAACAGGTCAGAGCCAGGGTGGGTGCTGTCTTTGATGATGGCACTGGCTCTGTTGAGGCAGCGGGAGGTGTAGATGTCCGTCAGAGAGGGGAGAGGGCGGCCCATGATCTTCTGAGCCGTCTTGACCACTCTTTGCAGCCTCTACCTGTCTGCTGCAGTGCAGCTGCCGTACCATACCGTAATACAGTAGGTCAGCAGGCTCTCGATGGACGAGCGGTAGAAGGTCAGCAGCAGGTCAGGCTTCAGGTTGTACTTCCCGAGGACTCTAAGGAAGTGTAGCCGCTGCTGAGTCTTCTTGATGATTGATGTGGTGTTGACTGTCCAGGAGAAGTCATTAGAGATGTGGACTCCAAGGTACCTGAAGGTGTGGACCCTCTCTACACGCTCGCCGTTGATGTAGAGGGGGGCAGGGTCGGTGCTGCTCCTCCTGAAGTCGATGATGATCTCTCTGGTCTTGCTGGTGTTGAGAGCGAGGTTGTTCTCCGAAGACCAGGCCGTCAGCTTCAGGACCTCCTCTCTGTAGGCAGCCTCGTCTCCCCTGGAGATGAGCCCGACCACTGTGGTATCGTCGGCGAACTTGACGGTAAGGTTGTCACTGTGGGCCGGACTGCAAGTCATGGGTGTAAAGGCAGTAGAGGAGGGGGCTCAGCACACAGCCCTGTGGGGAGCCGATGCTCAGCGTGCGGGAGGATGAGAGGTGCGGGCCAAGTCTCACATTCTGGGGTCGGTCCGTTAGGAAGTCCCTTATCCAGGCGTTTGTGAGAGGGGGGAGGCCAAGAGTGTCCAGTTTATTGCAGAGTTTGTCCGGGATTATTGTATTGAAGGCAGAGCTATAGTCCACAGAGAGCATCCGGACGTAGCTCTGCTGCTGCTCCAGGTGGTTCAGAGCAGAGTGGAGAGCAACAGCGATGGCGTCCTCTGTGGACCTGTTCGCCCGGTATGCGAACTGGTGGGGGTCGAAGTCTGGAGGGATATGGTCCTTGATGTGCTGGAGAACAAGTCGCTCGAAGCACTTCATGATTACCGGAGTGAGGGCCACTGGTCGGTAATCATTCAGGCTGGTGATGGGAGACTTCTTCGGCACCGGGATTATTGTAGATGACTTCAGGCAGGATGGGATGACTGCCTGAGCCAGGGAGAGGTTGAAGATCCTGGTGAGGGGGGGAGCGAGCTGATGGGCGCACGTCCTGAGCACCTTTCCAGGTACTCCGTCTGGTCCGGTAGCCTTCCTGGGGTTCACAGCCAGGAGCACTCGTCTGACACTGTGCTCCTGTACAGTGAGTGGAGTGGCGCCGGAGCCCGGTGGGGGCGGGGGCAGGGCTGGAGCAGATGAGTGTCGCTGGGGGGTTTCGAAACGGGCAAAGAAACAGTTAAGCTCCTCTGCCAGTGTCGCACTCTGATCCGCAGTTGTCATATTGCAGCCTCTGAAGTTCGTGATGTCATGAATGCCCCGCCACACCTCCCGTGAGTTTTTGCTGGACAGATGGGACTCTATGCACCTCCTGTGGTCCGCCTTTGCTTTTTTAATCCCTCTCTTCAGGTCGGCTCTAGCAACACTGTACAGTGCCCTGTCCCCTGACCTGAAGGCTGCGTCGCGGGCCCTGAGGAGTGTGCGGACCTGGCTGGTCATCCAGGGTTTCTTGTTGGGGTAAACCCGGATGGTTTTTTCCACAGTCACATTCCCGATGCAGAACTTTATGTAGTCCAGCACCGTTCCTGTGGCTGTCTCCAGCTCCTGTTGTTGGAAGAGGTCCCAGTCTGTGTGTTGGAAGCAGTCCTGAAGTTTGGGGAGTGCATCGTCAGGCCAGGTCATAACAGTCTTTGTGATAGGCCTGGCCTGGCGTCTGATGGGGGTGTTGGTAGGAGAGAGCAGGAGGGAAAGATGGTCTGACTGTCCAAGCTGGGGGAGGGGTGTAGCTCTGTACGCGTGCTTTATGTTGGTATACACGTGGTCCAGGGTGTTCTTGCCCCTTGTAGAACACTTCACGTGCTGGTAGAACTTAGGGAGTACAGTCTTCAGATTGGCCTTATTAAAATTTTGTGTTGTGTGATTGTGTTTGTGTATGTGTTTGTGTGCGCGACCGTCCCTGTCCACCGTTGCGATAGTCAGGCTCCTCACGACGTAATTAATGTCCAATCAGCGTTGTGCCTCTTCTCCTTTACACAGCTGGAAGTGGAAGTGGAATAAAATAAATAAATATTGCCAACACTAGCATAGAAGTTGAAACAACATTTAGAAGGAGCAGACTTTAGACTTAAGTCTCACTGACAGTTGCATATTACGATGTGATGTGCCCAGTAATCCTGCCCTGTATGCGGTCTCGCAGGCAGGCACAGATAGTCTTTGTATATTGGTCCCTACTGGGAGAATAAACACACCTACTATTTTAATCAGGAACAACATTAATGATTATATCTAAATATTTTTAATCAGACTTTTTATTAATGCGTTTGCTCTAATTCAACTCCTTGGATATAAAATGTAGTAAAAAAAAACAAAACTGCAGACTTTTTGTGTTCAAATTATTTTTGAATTTGTGGATAAAAACATGTTTCTGAAATAATCATTAAACGTGTTTTATGCGTTGGTGCACATTATTTTACAGTACCTCAAATTTAAATTGCACTTTAATGTATTTTCATTAAATATAAGATACAGAATTTGAGTTTAAAAAAACTCTAAAATCTAGGTCATCGTTTGTTGTTTGCCAAACCACTGGTACAAAGCACAGAAGTATACAAGTAATCAAAGAATACAAATACTAATTCACCAGTTGAAAGTGAAGTTTAGTGGATTTTAACTTGAAATAAAAGTCTTATAGTATTCAGTACATCACTGATACTACTGCAGTAGGAAGTTTTTGATGACAAGCAAAATAACAAAAGAACTTTAAGAGGAAAACATTTTGCTCTCTTTACCTCCACAAAACGTACCAAAATAGAAGCAAAACCGATGTACGGACTGTGGCGTGGGTTATCAAAATGACAATGGAATACAAATAATATTTAACATAGAAATAAATATTCCCCATTTTTCTGTTTGATAATAAAAAACGGAAAATGGATTGTTATCCATTATCTAAATTCATTAATGTGTTTGAAAATCGAAAATAGGAAATAAAACAGCCAGTGAAAAACTATTTTATCTATTCCCGGTTCAATGTTAGGAGATATGGTAGATTGCACATGCGCAGTGTCTCTTTTCCATATCCTTTTCTGTGAGTGACCCGGAACAACAAGAACAGAAGAAGAGCAACGTTTGTCTGCTCGATAGAGAACCAATAAAATGGGTCACTTTCTGTCTCTCTGGACATTAAAAAATAGAAGGGAACTCTTGACCTCGACTAAATTGTTTTGATGACACTGACGTCGTTCTTTGTCTTCTTCTGTTGTTCTGGGTCACTCACAGACAAGGATCCTGAAAAGAGATGTGCAATCCATGCATATCTCCAAACAAATTGAACAGGGAATAGAGAGGAGTTTTTCACTCGTTGTTTAAATTCCCATTTTTGATTTTCAAACACATTAATAAATTCGGATAATGGACAACAATTTGTTTTCCGTGTTTTGTGTTTTACTATCAAACCAAAAAACAGGGCAAGTTAATTTTTATGTTAAATTATTGTTCTATTCCAATCGAAAAACGGGTGGCCGCGACATACACAGACCTTACTCAAGAGGGTTGAGTTCCATTCTGCGTCCACTTTTCTCTTTTTTGACAGAGACATTTTGAGGCAATGAGAGTGCTAAAGCACGGTGTGCTCGGAGCAGGGGAAGTAAAACTGAAGGCTTAACGTTTCATTTATGTTGAGGGGGAGGAGCCGCAGCCACGCTTCACTGTGTACCTCTGTACCTCTTGCTTGGTATATTCATAGAACTTTATGGGCATACTTGCTTGGCCCCGCTATAAACCATTTGCTTACCCAACAGAATTGCTATTGCAACATCAAGTGGATTTATTTAGAACAGCAGTTTCTTTCATAAAAAATCGCAGCTAATTTTTATACTTGGTTAACTCATCTCGCAGACCGCGGGCCTGATCTGGCTGGGGGCCTTACATTTGACACCTCTGATTTATGTGATTAGATGACCTGTTGTTGTCGAAGGCGGCAGCAATGGCTTTCCAACTCGAGTCTGCTGCACAGTTAGCATCGCCTTGGCAGGGTCACACAGTAACTCAATCAATCAATCAGTCAAAGTTAATTTATACAGCCCTCAATCACAAATGCGTCAAAGGGCTTGACAAACCACAATGACATCCTCATATCTGATCCCACATCCGGGCAAAAAAACTCAACCCGCTGGGAACAATGAGAAACCTTGGAAGGGACCGCAGCCCCAGGCCCCACGAGTGACCAGTGCAATGGATGCATGCCAAGTGAATACAGTTAATAATGTTAGAGTCCGGAGGTCAGCAGGAGATCCTCTTGTATGGAGACAAGTCGAAGCCCAGAGACGTCACTGACTGATGCATAGAGGAGTGGTCCACCACTAGTCCCAACTTAATAATGAGAGAGTCCAGTCCATAGGGAGGTCAGCAGGAGTATCCTATTGCGTGGAGACAAGTCGGCAGCGCAGAGACACCCCAGTGAGACCATTGCAGCGAAAGTGGCTCTGATATCCCTTCCCCCTTCTTTGAAAGACACTTGGGATGTTGACTCTGATCAGTGATGCCGAACGGAGTGACTTCCAGGCTTACTGACAAACACGCACCCATGGGCTACTACTAATAAACAGATATGCACACATATACCCCACGCCCCATCCCACGCTTTCCCTGCTTCAACCCCTGCGGTAAGGTCGACTACGGAGCAGCACCCTAATGGCTGCACTTTGGGCAGGATGCCCCCGTTTCAAGTCTAGAGTTTTTGTGTCATAAATATGTGCTTATTGTTGCTTGAGGTTTTTTGTGGTCTCAAACTGAGCCCCTCCCCCATAGGAGCTTAGTTTTGGAGTTGCTTTTTTCTCCTCCTCCTCTTCCCTCCATGTTTACCTTTCCTTCTTACCTCTTTAAGGGGTGCCGCCAGGTGGCGACCAATCAGTCTTCCTGTTCTCTATATGTATATTGAATGTCTGTTCTTGGACGGGTTGTACTGAAAACGGATTTTGTTGTACTTGCAATGACAATAAAGTTGTATTCTATTCTATTTATTGTTAACAACTCTGACCTAGAATCTTTCAAACCTTAAAGGGGAACTGCCCTTTTTTTTAAATTGTTGTCTATCATTTACAATCCTTATGTAAGACAAGCACGCATGTTTTTCATTTTTTTAAGCATTCTAATTGTAAATAAACACCAGCATTAGTCAGCTGACAATAGTGGTAATGAGACTCACTCTATTCCGCCTATAAAACGCTCTAAAAAGCATCCCAAAATCTCAATCAGTATGTAATGTAGTAACAGGCACATTCATAATCACATGTAATATTTACGTATTTTTCTCATTTAAAGCATACAGCAGTGCATTAAGTTACAGACCCGTCACAATGTTCACTTTTTCCTTCAACTACCACTAATCATGGCAGACTACTTTGGGACAAATGATGATACAGAACCTTATATTTTTGAGCCTGAAAATACAGAGGATGAGCTACACGTTTTAGAAGCTGTGTGATAAGCAGATCCAGCAAGTGGCACTATTTCTAAGTGCTAAACAAGAAATACAAACTATGAATATATTGAAACTGAAACTTGCTGTTCTCAGTGGGATGACAACCAATGGGATGTTCAAATATTTACGTATACATGAATAATTATTCCTAATTCTCACACAGGTAAAAAAAAAAAGTGGGCACAAAGGAGTCTTTTCGTGTTTTTCTCGCGATCTCCGGGTCTACTTCTTGGCTTACGACCGCAACCGTCTACTGTACAAGTGATACACAGGATTTATAATCTCGAATTACCGTATTTCCCAGACTATAGAGCGCACCAGTATATTATCCACACCTACTAAATTTTAGGGGGGGGAACATTTTTTTTCCTATATATTAGTCGTAAACCGCAGATATATATGTTGCCAAATGAGTTATTTACACAGAAATATTCTGGAAATGCTTATTTATATACCTTAATTGTTCCAAACGGTGTCTGCAACATGGCAGTAAAACGCCTAATCAAACAAAACAGAAGTCAGCGTCATAGACCCACTAGGTGCGAACGCTAGCTCTCCAATTTAGCTAAAGAGACTCAATAACTCCACTGTGATGTATTGGTGAGTTTATTGAGGAATCTGTGAAACTGAAACAATACAAACAGAATGCCGTAAATTATAAATACTAACACAGACACTTGTTTTAGCATATTAGCTAATGCTAACCACGCTAGCGTCATTACATTACGATAGCATGTACAAATATGCATGAAAACACTCCTACAGACATCCCACATGTATCAACAGTTTTAATTATACTGTAAGACTTACAAAAGTTGCTCGGAGTCAAGAATGGAGAATTCACATGAGTAGAAATGCTATGGACGGCATTAGCTAGTTACCTCTCTGTGATCACAGCGCAGCTAAAAGTAGTTCCTCGGCATTAATGCTTATATGACAATATCGCTAATATTTGGTTAATATTCAGTGAGTTTTTTTTTTTTATGTTTTAGAGGGTTTTATGGGCGCAATAGATGATTTCATTGTTAGCCATCTCATACTTGCCTTATATTACAAATTAGAATGCGTTAAAAAAACCTGCAGTTCCCCTTTTACTCTGTGTTTTTTCTATGTAACTGTAACTACCACTCCTCCTCTGTCCGTACCCAACACAAACAAGTGTCTCTCATCATCATGCCTTCTCCCACGTTTCCTCCCAGGTGGAACTTCCTCAAGTTCAGGTTCTGGCTTTTCTATCTGGAACCACTTTGTAATTACCTTTGCAGACAAACATACACAAGTCCAATAAGAGCCTCGCTATTGTAAAATCATCCCTCGTGGGTCGAGAAATGTGTTACAGATGGTTGTTCCATCAGCATGTTTAATTTCCTTCTCTTGTTAAAAGTAATTGCATTGCCACAGCTGTCACCCACGTATATTCTTAGGGGGGAGGGACTGGGCTTTTGGCACTTTTCACACTCCCGTGACTAAGGAACAAAGATGGTCACAATTTTGCTTAAGTGGAACGTTTCCTATCCTCCTATTCTCACGCAGCGATGACAGCCACACTTCCTCTTTGCCGTCATGTCTCAAATGGAAAATGTGTCATCATCATCATCACCATGAGACATTAACCCCACTTTTCCCCCACCCCTATCCCCCACAGAGCAAATAGCTACTTCAATTTATTTGTGTAATTTATGGTGCCGTTACAGCTTAAGATGTCGTTTTTGTGCTTCCAGAATGGATTACCCAGCAGAGGCGGAAGCATATTGCTTCGGTATATCCCAGACCCCACAGATCAACTTTTAGACGATGCATTCCTGCCTGCTCCAGGTTAGTGCCTTGCTTCTTAAAACCGTCAGAATGTCAGTGAGGTCATAACGTGAGCCATGAGCGACACTGCGGCCTCCAATAGACTTAACGAGAAATGGGGACATCTAGTGGTCGAACAGCATATCGCTGCTTTATCCATACAGCAAATACCTTTTTAATTCAAGTTTGTACGTTTTATCAGGTCTTGAAGTCTGGTAAATAAGATTACTTTGCAGGTTGGCCTCCATATTATTAATCTATTCTTGATTTGTTGCATTTTTGGTTCATTCAAAAACAAATGTTTTTATTTCAGTTCAGTTTCAGTTAATTTCAAACATGCATATAATGCATCGAACAATGCCAGTTGTTTCATTGCAGCACGTCCGAAAAGGAGTAGGAAGAAGCAGATCTTATTCAATCCTACCCCTTTTCATACCATAGCAAGTGTATCCAATGTCCTTGTTCTCTGTAACAGAACAGTGAACAAATACATAATAAAAAAAATAATATACCCTATTAAGCAAACAAATATTACATACATAATTGAATTTCAATATACACTGTATGTAAAAGCAAACTGGAGTCATTCATTTTTTCTACGACTTAAAAATGGCTATTCATGTTTTTATTATATTTTTAAGTAGATAGAAAAGCACGGGTTATAATCAAAACATGAAGAATTTATTTTTAAATGTTGTTTTTGTATTTTTATTGAATGATAGTTTTTTAGTTATCTTTCAAAGTCATCATTGTTTTTTCTGGCTTTTAATACATTTATTTTTTGTTTGTTGTTTTTTGTTGAGTAATTAAAACTCTGTAAAATCTATTTTGTGATGCTGTTTTATGCGCGTTTTTTTAATTATTAAGGTTTCTTGTTTTACTAATATTTTTGCCTCCTGATTTATACCATAACATTTTTAATTTTTGTTGTATAGATATTTGAAAATATATATAAAAATATTTTATACTGCTTTTATTCATTAATTGTACCAATTTGAATCCTTATTTATTTTTTAATGTTTTCTGGTGTTTAATTTCTATTATAAGACAAATGTCTTATCTTTGTTTAATGTTTTATTGCAGGCTTTTATGCTGAGAGCATGTGTTTATGTGTGTGAAAAGTGCTATACATTAGATAAAGCATCATTAAATATATTAAGTAAAAATGTTCTAAAAGAAAATAGAGAGTTTACATGATCATGTGTCCTTGCTTGTGTCCTCCGACAGACTACATGAACCAAAAAAACACATTGTCAGACATGATGAACCCTGTCTACCAGCAACCCGGTCCTCCCCGCGGCCTACTCCCCACCATCTCCTCAGACGACACAGAGTCTGAGTACCTGAACTGCTTCAAGAACAGGCCCAACGGACCCGAGTACCTCAATGAATTTCCATCTGCCGTCGTGGCCCCGATTACTTCAAACGGAGCACTTGTACACAAATACAAGCCACAGAACAGCATAGACAACCCCGATTACCAGCACAGTTTCACGCCCACCTTTAAGACCCACACCAACGGACACGTGCCGGCAGCAGAGAACGCAGAGTACTTGGGCCCGGACTGACGGACCCCACCTAGAGCGGAGAACTGAATGGAGAACATTTCCTTTTGTGGTGCCAGCAGTTATCAGCTGGGTTGTTTTTTCTTCTTCAAACCAAACACACACCACAACCTGAAAGACCCATGTGTGGAAGTGAAAACCTCCCGTGACTTTGTGGGGAGAAGACGGGAAGGAAGGAAGGCGAAAGCATCCAAAAAGCGGAACTGAAATTAGAAGGTCACGCCAAAATCGACTTTGGTGTCACCTCCTACAAACGAGTGTGACCGTGAGCCCTTCCGCTTCTCTGCAGCTGACCATGAGCTCAAAAGTATCCTGTGTTGGATTGACTTCCTGGATGAGGACGCAAGATACCGAATGTGTGAGCATTCAATATTCAAGGGGGAAACTGGTGAACTGCGTCCAAACATGTCACATTTATACTTTAAAGAATGAAGAATAAGTTCCAAACGCTGCTTGTTGGTCTTTGGTGCAGTTCGCTTAGCGTTCAGAGTGAGATTTTTGTCATGGGACAAAAGGCTGTGCCGAAAACATAAAGGACCTGGTTGGGCAGCTTTTGTGACATCTGAAATAACTCAAATATTCCAAACTAAAATGCTCTGCTGGGTTGAGTATGTAGTTTATTTTTATAATCGGTAACACTTTATAATAAGTACACACTATTTAAAGCATTAGTAAATACTTATGTCATCATTTATAAAGCATATTTCCTACATGAATACTCATTAGAATGCAGTTAATAAACACGGTTACAAGTTTCTGTTATGAATACTCATTAAATTGTTTTACTCATTGTTTATAAGCCCTTCTATATATGTGTATTTCCTGTAAAATGTGGCATTTTTGTACATAAACAAATGTTTTCTATATTTACAAACTAGTAATTTAGGTATTGTCAATGGTTGTTAGATCAGTGTATGTAAATGTTGAATAATCTACTAAATCTACTATGCTTTTATATATATTTATATGTACAGTATAGGCCAAATGTTTGGACACACCTTCTCATTCAATGCGTTTTCTTTATTTTCATGACTATTTACATTGTAGATTGTCACTGAAGGCATCCAAACTATGAATGAACACATGTGGAGTTATGTACTTAACAAAAAAAGGCGAAATAACTGAAAACATGTTTTGTATTCTAGTTTCTTCAAAATAGCCACCCGTTGCTCTGATACTATTTTGCACACTCTTGGCATTCTCTCAAAGAGCTTCAAGAGGTAGCCACTTGAAAGGGTTTTCACTTCACAGGTGTCATAGTTTTGATGCCTTCGGTGACAATCTACGATGTAAACAGTCATGAAAATAAAGAAAACCCATTGAAATGAGGAGGTGTGTCCAAACTTTTGGTCTGTACTGTATATATGTGTGATACTATTAACTAATAGTTGACATATAACTGTGTGTATTCATGTTGGAAATATGCTTTATAGATGATGAATTCAGTATTCATTCATGCTTAATAGTGTGTACTTATTATAAAGTGTTACCTTATAATCTGCTATGTTTACTATCTTAAATTTCATAAAAAGCGTGGGTGTGATACATGACGGTCATCTATGTTTATGTTAGAGCAAGTCAAAACAAGTCCAAACTTTCAAACACGTTCCTCTTTTTGTGAAACAAATTCCAGGTTATGTGTTTGAACATGTACACAAACGTAGTGATGGTACATCATATTTTGTGTTCAGTAGTTCTCCCAGGCTGTATTAGCTCCCAGTGGTTCCTCCATGCAAGAGTGTTAATATCCCTAGTTTTAAAGGAATGCACTTATGTAGCAACCTGTTGATTTTTTTGCAGATGTGACACAGGTATGTACAGGTATGTAACAATAATGCTGTGATAGATGATATATAGTCCGCTGTAATCTATATAAATATATGCGACGCTTATATGCGACCTATTCCTCGATTGTGATCATTTAAAAGTATACATGAATAAATGTTTTCTATGGAAATAAACATCATCGTCTCTTTGTTCCCCTCTCTCCACGAAAGGAACAATGTTTTAAAGCGCATGCAATGGTAGAGCTACAAAGTTCTAATCCTGATACTGTTTAGAATGATTCACTCATTATCTTTAATCATTGCAGATCAGTGTGTGCATGTTAAACTGTTTGGTGTGTAACCGCCTATGGTTAAACATCATCCTGACTTTGTTAGTAGAATACGCTTAATTGATCTCTCCTGATGAAAAACAGCTCTAAATCTACTTGCTTCTACTCTTGTTTTGTTTTGTTTTTTTGCTCTTGTATAGAATAGATCACAGGTGGTGGCCCAAATCTGGCCCGCCACATTATTATATGTGGCCCGCTAAAGCCTGGGAAAAAAATGCTTAATCTTTTCTTACTAAATATATTTGTTCTTTCCCTTTTGACATTAAAAATAATGTACTGCATGCAATTGCATTTCTTTTAAAATTCAATATTATCAAAATCAAAATATTATATTATAATGTATTCCAAAAATATTTTTTGTTCAGATAAAGATAAATACTGTACTTAAATATCTGCTTGACTTATGATTTCAAAACAAATTATCAATCAAAATGTAGACTAAAATTGACAATAGAATTTACGGTTAAATTCCGCCGACTGAGTTTTTTTACCTTAAAATCAACTTTGGTAATGTTTTTTTTTCCATATACAGTAAGACACTAAAACATTAAAACAAACAAAAAAAAAAACATTACAAAAACAAGATTTTACAGTAAAAATAAACTAAAAAACTGGCAGCTATGTTGCTTGAAATTTACCGCTATGAACAGTGGTATTGTTTTTCCATTCAATTCCATTTTTTCAATGTTTTTAAATGCTGTAAAAAAAACTTTGCTTTTACTATAAAATTCTGGTGACTGAGCTGCCAGTTTTTAAAGTAAAATTTTAATATTTTTTTTGCCGCTTATGTAAAAAAATATATTGTTAATGTATTGTATATATACATGTATATTCATATATTACTCATTGTTAAAAGGGGCCCTCTGAGGGCAACCATAACTGCGATGTGGCCCTCAATGAAAATGAGTTTGACACCCCTGGAATAGATCACTAGAATTCTGCCGTTTTGTCACAATACCAAGATAGCCTTTCTTCATTGTTCAATGTTGAAATACAGTTGAAAAATGTTTGGTGTTGTTTGAAAGTTGAATCAATGTTGAACGGTTGAAAGAAAGTTGACAACATTCCAAAAAAAATCGCTGTTGAAATTTTAACAAAGATTTGCACGTTAGCGTTACTGTCTTCATAATTGTTATATTTTGAAATGATCATTATGATGATTCTTTTTATTGTACTTGCATCTTAAGATTTGTCTTTTTTCCCCCCTGAAACAACTCTCAGACGTGTGCGTGTAACCATAGAGATGATCTACCGGAAGGTGGCAGTAGTGCAATAATATAGTTTGCATCAGCCGTAAAAGCAAGTAGAAGAAGACAAGACGGAAAAAGGAGGGTCCATTTAAATTAAACAACATGGCGCCACGTAACTAAAATATTGTAACCTATTTTTATGGGCTTGCCTCTTTGTGATGTTAAGTTCCTGTTATAAGTTGTTATACAGTATATGCCTTGAGGTCTTATTTTCAGTATTTCCGTATTGATATTTTAGTGGACCTCTGTGTAGTGAAAAAGTTGGGCCCTGAGGTCAAAAAGGTTTAGAACCCCTGCACTATTTCATGTTTTTTTTAATTATTTGTACATATATTTAAAAATATTTTTTATGTTAGTTTTTAGGTGGCGTTTATTTGATTTATTCTTCAGTTTGGACATTTCAAAGATGGCATTTTCCTTCAACCCTCAGCGCCATGCCATGTTATGTCATTGTCAACAATGTTGTGCGTGCATGCGAGTGTGTGTTTTCTTCTCTTTTTTTACTGGTGTAAAGCACTTTGTGTTGCAACATACCTGAAAACTTCTATTTAAATAAAGTTGAATACATCTATTTATTTGCCAAAAACTTACAGTACAGTATTTTACAATAAAACAAATATATTATTAACATAATTAAATATAAATATCAATACTTATATATAAATATTGATAATATTAAATTCGCAATTATTGAATCCTCAATGTAAATTACCTTTATTGAATTGTTTATAAATTAATTTATGAATTTATCTATAAACCTTCAATGCAAGGGGATCTATTATGCAAAACCATCTATTTTTTACCTGTTGGTACCTGTTTTTGTGTATTTGGTGTCTGCATAAATCTGGACATGTAAAATCCCACCATGGAGGCATGGCGGAGAGAGATACAGTATTTATAAAACAATTTTGCCTTCCTTCAGCTTCTTTGAAACAAGTCTTTTGGAATTTGTCTGTTGTGGCGTTTTTCCATTGATGAAGTCAACTAATATCTCCATATATGGTAATGATTTACCCGAAGAGCTTTGCGCGAGTCCGTCATTGTAATCTGACGCAGCAGTCAATAAGATCTTTCTTTTTCTCCATCCTCTTGTTGTGAGGCAGACTGGCTCGTACATGCACGTGCATCCTCCGCTGTTGTCACTTCTAATACAAAGTAGCGCATAGTTCTAATTTATATTTGTCAGTAGACTCCATATGGCAGCGCAAAAAATGACAACATGGATGACGGGGAAAAGACGCAGTCGAAGTGGAGGCACGTAAATAATACCGCCCACAAAACGGCGCATCCTCAAGAGAGCTTGAAGATGGTCTGTAAAACATTATATATGCAAAATTGGAACTAAAGAACCACCATTTCATGTTATGTGGACCACAAGGAAGTATTTTAAATGTAGGGGGGAAAACATCATAATATGACCCATTTAAATCACTCAACACCAACATTGTACTCATTAAAATACAATTAAAAAAACAAATATATATATAAAAAAAAAAATTGATAGATAATAAATATTGAATAATTTTCAGTGCATCTCTTGATGCCCACAAAACGAATGGGACAATTTAAGTGACTTAGAAGAAGGGTTAGAACAGGGGTCCCCAAACTTTTTGACCCGGGGGCCGCATTGGGTTAAAAAATGTGGCTGGGCTATATATACACACACATATATTATATAAAAAATCTCCTTCTCACCCTAGTGGGGTGGTATCTGTGTCGTCCTCAAGCTCAGGTCCTCTATAAGAGGCCTGGGAGTTTGAGGGTTCTGCGCAGTATCTTGGCTGTTCCTAGGACTGCGCTCTTCTGGACTGAGGCTTCAGATGTTGTTCCTGGGATTTGTTGGAGTCACTCTCCCAGTTTGGGGGTTACTGCTCCGAGCGCCCCCACTACCACGGGGACCACGCTCGCCTTGACCTTCCACATCCGTTCCAGCTGCTCTTTCAACCTTTGGTACTTCTCAAGTTTCTCGTGTTCCTTCTTCCTGATGTTGGCGTCAGCTGGGATTGCCACATCGATCATCACCACCCTTTTCTGCACTTTGTCCACCACCACTATGTCTGGTTGGTTAGCCAGAAGCTGTTTGTCAGTCTGGAAGCTGAAGTCCCACAGAACCTTGGCCCTGTTGTTCTCAGCCACCTTCTGTGGTATGGGCTGATATATACATATATATACTGTATATATATATATATATATATATAGATACACACACATATACATATGTACGTACATACGTATGTATATATATATATAGATATACATATATACTGTATAAATATAGACATACTGTAGATACATACGTACATATATATATATATATATATATATATATATATATATATATATATATATATATAAACATCATCATATCATCGGCGGTCACTCGAACGAGTATGACGATCTTCCTGGTAGGGGTGTATCCCTTTAACGTGGGGAGACTGGTGCACAGACAGTCACCACACGATCCTTGACAGAATCGGGTCAGGGTCCAGTGGCATGGAGTCCAAGACGACTGGCTACCCTTTTCTGCTGCAGCCTTCTTCCGCCATCGCAGCCGTTGTGGTAGTCCTTAAATCTACCGTCTTCCGCCTGCTCCGCCGTTGAGGTCTTCACCGTATCCCTGGCTAGGGGGCAGTCAGGTGCTAGACCTTTGCCAAGGGCCACCTGGGGTAACAGTAGTAAAGGGGTTAACCTCCTAGTGCCCCAAGACCCCATATAGGAGCCTCCACTGCCGGATGCACTTTAACGTCATGCCCAGGACACAATATATATATATATATACAGACATAATATATATATATATATATATATATATATATATATATATATATATATATATATATATATATATATATACACACATACATGCATACATACACACAGTATAAATATACATTAGGTCAGGATTTTGGGAAAATCCCCGGCCGAGCAGGGAAACCTGCGAAACAGGCTTACATATCAGGAGCAGCCTTCTCCTCACTACAGGACATGTACTCCTCTACCATGGCCACCAGGAGAGCACACAACATCATAATGGACAGTACACACCCCCAGCACAGTCTCTTCAGCCTCCTACCATCAGGCAGACGATACAGGAGCCTGAAATCCAGGACTACGAGACTGACAAACAGTTTCTACCCACAGGCCATCAGGCTTGTGAATGCTAACTTGTGAAGCTACCCCTCCGCCCTTCTCCCCGTTTTACTTTTATCTTTTTGAACAAAAGACAGCTACCATGACCACCCCCGAACTGTGAACCATCACTGTAGACACTTTTCACCTTTGATCACTAAAGACACTTTAACTGCTTCCGCGAGCGACCCAATGTCACCTCCATATTTATACTGTTGACTGTCAATCAGAATGTGCAATAATGTTATGTTACTTACTGTGCCTTGTATATACATTTGTATTTTTAATTTTAATTTTAATTTTAATTTGAGCTAAGTACCGTGTGACTTGTTGAAGGGTGGACTAGCAAAGTAAGATTTTAATTGTACGGCAAACTGTCTGTTTAACTGTGCATATGACAATAAACAACCTTGAATCTTGAATCTTGTAGGGATGATATAGCCTCTTGTGTTTTTTCCTGACCTAACGTATATTCTGCTCTACCCCGGTATTGAGCACTGTATAACGGATAAACCACAGAAACCTTGACTATACATATATATATATATACATATATATATATATATATATATATATATACATATACACCTGCAGACTGCAGGTGTACCTAATTCACAATTCCTACAACACGAACATTATTGTTTTTGCACTTTTTGTCTTCTTATTAAATAACTTTTGTAACCTATTTTTATGGGCTTTCCTCTTTGTGATGTTAAGTTCCTGTTATGCGCTGTTATACAGTATATGCCATGAGCTCTTATTTTGAAGGCGCTAAGAGCGGAAGTGATGACACGGAGTGGAGCGGAGGTTTTTGAAAAAAGGTAAATAAAGTGGTCCTCGTGTAAACTGGAGCCTCCGTGTTTGTTATTTTGTAGTTTCATACAGTATAGGCGACATTTATAAACCCTCGGTTACACTTTTTTAAATAGATTCAGGGCCCTATGCTGCATTGCATTTGCAAAAGACCAAATTAAACAAGAGTCTGTCAGTCATTTGTGCACGATGGGGGCGTAGTATGATGCCACCATGGCTGAAAACTCGCTCCACTGGAGCACTGGAGGCAGGCACTGCCAAGACTCTCATGGCCACTCGGAACAGTGAAGGAAGAGTCTTCATGTTCAATGCCCAGAACAAAAGGGGGGAGAGAGTTGTTTTGGGTTGGTGCACTACTTGTAAGTGTATCTTGTGTTTTTTATGTTGATTTAATTAAAAAAAAAAAAAAAAAAAAAAAGTATTTCTTGTGCGGCCCGATACCAATCGATCCACGGACCAGTACCGGGCCGCGGCCCGGTGATTGGGGACCACTGAGGTAAACAACCAACAGTATGTCAGAAAGCTAGCTAAAACGGTACACATATTCATAATATAGTATACATTTTAACTGACCTTTATTTTACTATTTTTGTCTTTTTTTAGGTGGCTAAAATACGCGGTGCTGCTGACCGCCGTCTAACGTTACGTGTGATATATTGACTAACGTAACCCTGCTTAAAAAAAATCACTGAACAAAAAGTATGAATAAGGTAGTGAACTGCAACAGATTCCCGTGTTTGCAATAACGTTATAACGTTAGCAGTGAGTTTACAGCCTCACTGATTTAACTACACAGCACAACTTACCGTTCTTTGTGCAACTTCAAATGCCGGACGAAGTTGGAAGTTGTTGACTCTCCATCAGTAATTTTCGAACCGCATGTGTTGCATACTGCAAACCGTTTTGTGTTGACCACCTCGTAATTTTTATACCCAAACAAAATTATTTTAGGTATCATTTTTTGTTCACTGGCGTGTGGTTTGGACATGTCTTCTTCGTTGGTTGTCCTGCAATTTGATTGGATGAATGCTGTGTGATGAAAACAAAGTAGATCTAATTTGATTGGCTGTTGTACTGAGACCACACCAGCTGACACACGCAACGCTGATAGACAAGTACACAATGAAAAATACGGAGCGCTCCCGAATAACTTTTTCATCTTTGGGTTTTGGGGAAAGTAGCAAGTCATGTCAATTTAAGTCATGTCAATTCAAAAGGCTCAAGTCCAAGTGAAGTCACAAGTCATTGATGTTAAAGTCTAAGTCGAGTTGCAAGTCTTTTTACATTTTGTCAAGTCGAGTCTAAAGTCATCAAATTCATGACTCGAGTCTGACTCGAGTCCAAGTCATGTGACTCGAGTCCACACCTCTGAGCAGCGGTGCCGCGCCCGGGAATAATTTTTGGTGATTTAATAACCCCCAATTCCAACCCTTGATGCTGAGTGCCAAGCAGGGAAGAATGCTGGTATGAGCTTTTAAACATAACACGTTAACTGCTGCCAATCAAATGGTGAATAAGATACTCTTTAGGGTTCATATGTTTGTAAATCTGACTGTGATGAAGTCAGTGCCTCACCAGCCATGAACCTCACCGCACGTCACTGATATATATATATATATATATATATATATATATATATATATATATATATATATATATATATATATATATATATATATATATATATATATATGGGCCGTAGTTTGGGGACCACTGGGTTAGAATAACATATAGTATAAATAAACTAACATCGAGGTGACTATATTAAATCTATACTTAAATCACCTGAACACACATTGGCCTCAACGTTAGGCACACATTTTTAGGCCATATTAATGAATACATTGTTCCATCAATAGAATAAATGGCCTTTTCGAATGCATCATTTTTAAATCAACATTAGACTACATCACAAAAGGTTGCATTTAATTACATTATTCATAAAATTAGCAAATCGATTGTGCGCACTTTAATTTAGTTTTACAGTACATTAACCATTTTAAAATGCAGTTCACCATGCCACCACTTGATGGCCACAGCGGCTCTCCTTCGTACCTCCGCCATGAGAAAATAGCAGGACGAAGGAGACACCCACAACAAAATATGCGGTCAGTTGACTGAGTTGGCATTTCTTTCTGCTCCTTTTACCGAGAGTTATGGCCTTCCTACCGGACAGAGGCGGCTTAGTGGGTTTCATTCTGCTCGTTGTTTTGCTGTTGGAGGGACATTTTCGATGGGTAAGTCATATTTGCTGGCTTGTGTGCTTTTGCCTTCAGAAACAAAACCATGACTCAGCTCGGTAGAGAGACACACATCGTACATTAACGCTCAAGTCCGAGTACCGGCGTTGTCGTCATAAGCTTCACGTAAAGTGTTTTCTTGCGTAAATGTGCATGTTAGTACTGATGTGCGATACCGCTAGTTTTCTTTCCGATCCGATGCCGATACTTCACGTGACTATACCCAATGTGTCTGGGAAAATGTTATTGTATTTCAATTGTTGCTGCTCTTTTGGAATCACTTTCGAACGCAAAAAAAAAAAAAAAAATCACAGGGAGAAACAAAAAAATAATGGCATTATTCTGCACTGAATGTGTTATCTTATTCAAATCCAACCCTGTATGTAGTGTCTCTAAATAGCCTACAATAAAAATATACATTAGTGATGTGCGATACCACTGATTTCCCCCCCCGATTCGATACCAAGTAAAATTCCGATCCGATACTTTGTAATACCCAACATGTCTGCTAGAATTCAAAAAGTTGCGCATTTTCAAATAATACCATATCCATCGAAAAAAACAACAACAGTAAAAATGTAAGAAAAAAATCATAATTTTAACATTTTAAACTCTTAATTAATATTAATTTACTTTGTCACTCATAACACAACGTTTGAATATGTTTGAATATATACAATATCTGTTTATATATATATATATTTTTTTTAGATTAAAAAAAATTACAAAATGGCCCCCCATTCTTGACTTGTCAGTATGCGGCCCTTGGTGGAAAACGTTTAGAAACCCCTGATCTAAAATATTAGAAGCTCTCAAAATAAAAAAATAAAAATTATACTTGACATATAAACAAAGTGTAGTTAGTTTGTTCAATAAAAAATAAAACATTACTAACGTATGAATTCTTTTGATGAATTACAACAACCATAATCTGCGATGAGGTGGCGACTTGTCCAGGGTGTACCCCGCCTACCGCCCGAATGCAGCTGAGATAGGCTCCAGCGACCCCAAAAGGGAAAAGCGGTAGAAAATGGATGGATGGACAACCATAATAAACACTGGTAAATGTGTAAATAAACATTAAAATTTTCGTACAAGCAGAATTTTTGACACACTAGTGTAATCGTAATATTATTATTTGTATTCTATTCTTACATGGGGGAAAAAAATAACAGTAAAAAAAAAGTCAGATGAAAAGCATAAAAATCAGTATGTAACAGGGAAAAGCTAAAATGTTTAAACTAATAATTAATAATAATATACTTAGTCACCCATTATACAAAGCTGACATATCTGTTTTTATATCTTTATGGCCCCCACATGTTTTGACTTTTCAGTATGCGGCCTTTGGTTGAAAAGTTAGGACACCCCTGAAGTAAAGTATCAAAAGTATTGATATTGTAATTTGAGAATCGGTAGTAGAGCATACAGAGCTGGTACTGTATTGGCGGTATCAATATTTCAGTATCAATGCACCTATCACTAGTTTACATACACTTGTGGTTTTATAATACTCTGCGACATTTTGATTGCCAGTAAGTTTCTTGCTTGCGCATTACTTCGCGGAAGAAATAGTAGTTCCCACCAATCACGTTTCATTAAGACAAGATCTCAGTTATTTAACTGCTTTACACAGCTTTCTTGTTGACAATACGCATTATCTCAAATAATAAAGTATCAATATTTTGATTTGAGAATCGATAGGTTGATTGGCAACACTAAATTGGCCCTAGTGTGTGAATGTGAGTGTGAATGTTGTCTGTCAATCTGTGTTGGCCCTGCGATGAGGTGGCGACTTGTCCAGGGTGTACTCCGCCTTCCGCCCGAGAGCAGCTGGGATAGGCTCCAGCCACCCCCGCGACGCCCAGAGCTACAAGCGGTAGAAAATGGATGGATGGGATGGATATTATAGCATAAAGATCTGTTGTCGGCAGTATCGATATTTCTGTATCGTTCTGCACATCACTACATGTTAGTCTTGATCCTTGATCCTCGTAATGATTTAGTTCGTCTTTAGATTGTCAGCAAAACTTAAAGTTGGCTCGTTTACTACATTCTTTTCTGCTTTCATCCTGCTCAGTGAGAACAATGACAAGGTTTTTGTGAGCAGATCCGCCTGCTGGCTGTTATCACATATAGCAAACATCAGCAACATCACATATGTACATTCGATGACTTCAGAGTATTGTAATATTCCAGGAATGGAGGCTCTTACAAATTCTCAGTATTCATGACAAAACTGTTTTCCCGTATTCATGCCGGGCCAGTAATTGGTGATGTTGCTCAGTAAAAATACCACTACATTACCTGCATACATGTTCCTGGAAAAGCAGAACTGATATGACGTAGCTGTGTTTCCATAATTTTTGTTTTGACTGGGACATACCTGCACAAGCATTTTAACAATCTTCAGTATTTAAGGGTTTAAACAGAAATGCTTATAGTATCTATTACAATGGTCCCCAACCACCGGTCTGGAGACCAGTACCAATCCGTGATGCATTTGCTACCAAACATTAAATAACTTATAAAAGGCCATATTTTCTATGACTTAACTTTTTCGCCTGTCCCACTAAACATGGTGTCGGCAACCCGCGGCTCTGGAACTGCGTGCGGCTCTTTTGCGCCGCCCGAGTGGCTCCTTTGAGCTTTTTCAAAAACGTATGGAAAAATATGGGGGGGGAAATATATTTTTTGTTTCAATATGGTTTCTGCAGGAGGGCAAACATGACACAAACTTTCCTAATTGTTAGAAAGCCCACTGTTTAATAGGTTTGTGTTTATGCTTCACTGATGAGAGTATTTGGCAAGCGCAGTTTTGTCCTACTAATGTCGGCGGTCCTTGAACTCACCATAGTTGTGCGTGACGCAACAGTTTGTTTGCATGTATAACGCTCTCCGACGCTACCATAGAAAGATGTGTTTTATGCCATTCCTTCTTTGTCTCGTTTTGTCCACCAAACATTTTATGCTGTGTGTGAATGCACAAAGGTGAGCTTTGTTGATGTTATTGATTTGTGTGGAGTGCTAATCAGGCATATTTGGCCAGTACATGATTGCAAGCTAATCGATGCTAACATGCTACATGTTGCATCGGTATGCCTCGTTTGTAGGTATATTTGAGCTCATTAAATTTCCATTACTCATGTACTGTGTGTATTTAATTTATAGCTGCATGTCTCATGACACATTATCTGTATGTAATATTGGTTGCATTTCTGATAGTTTTTTGTGTGCCATGTCGTACCAAACCACAGCAAATGTTTCCCAGCTTGCCAAAGATTGGAATTAGTCCATTAGAAGAAGACAGCAAGCCGTTTCCTTTAACTTGGACACGCACATCTTTACCTTTGGCCATTCTAAGCCAGTAATTATAAGCCTCCGTTTTATTAATGTTTTTCCAATGTTGTAAACATGTGTAGAATAAATATTACATTTCAACATTTCTGTCAACGAAGATTTGCGTCAGCCTGCGACACATAGTCATTTTGATAGTAGGCTAATGTAGACATTTACATCATGTGTGGCCTTCATTATAAGACTTATATAAGGCGTTTAGTTTTTTGCGGCTCCATAGAGATTTGTTTTTTGTATTTTTGGTCTAATATGGCTCTTTCAACATTTTGGGTTGCCAACCCCTGCACTAGACACACCACACCAATGATCTTGTTCATTGATGTATAGTAGAACTCCTGATAGGAAGTCACCATTTGTTATATCTTTGTTACAGGCAACAATGCACATTAATGAACATATAAAATGTACTGTATTTTTCGGACTATAAGTCGCAGTTTTTTTCATAGTTTGGCCGGGGGTGCGACTTATACTCAGGAGCGACTTATGTGTGAAATTATTAACACATTAGCGTAAAATATCAAATAATATTATTTAGCTCATTCACGTAAGAGACTAGACGTATAAGATTTCATGGGATTTAGCGATTAGGAGTGACAGATTGTTTGGTAAAAGTATAGCATGTTCTATATGTTATAGTTATTTGAAGGACTCTTACCATAATATGTTACGTTAACATACCAGGCACGTTCTCAGTTGGTTATTTATGCCTCATATAACGTACACTTATTCAGCCTGTAGTTCACTATTTATCTATTTTAAATTGCCTTTCAAATGTCTATTCTTGGTGTTGGGTTTTATCAAATAAATTTCCCCCAAAAATGCGACTTGTACTCCAGTGCGACTTATATATGTTTTTTTCCTTCTTTATTATGCATTTCCGGCAGGTGCGACTTATACTCCGGTGCGACTTATACTCCGAAAAATACGGTAAATGTGCTAGATTGTAGCCAAAGGCTAATTTCCATCTGCAGCCATCACAAAGAAACACCCGAGGGCTCCCGCTAATTCAGCATCATAGTCAGTTGTATTTTTCATGCACTTATCTGCCACACGTGGAAGGTCGGTCCGGGAAAATAATGCCGACATTAAACCGGTCCCTGGTGCAAAAAAAGGCCGTGGACCTCTGATATAGTGTTTCACACTAGACTGCAATCTATTTGAGGTGTTGGGTTGAGGTGTGTTAGATGTTGATTGAGTTGTAATACAAAGACAGTCCCATTATAATGTGTTTATGTGCGATAGCCACATCCTTTCTATGGAAAAAAAAACTGCTCAGCTAAAAAAAAATAAACAAAACGCATTTAATGTCAGTTCAAGACCTCTTTTCAAATGTTTGCATTTTCAAACTCTTTTTTTCTTTAAATTACATTGACATGTAAATGAAACCGTGTTCATAGTGCGGACTCGTCCCACACAAATCCTTGGCTCATTCCTGCATCCCCACCAAGTTAAGTCGAGCAGGCTGTCAACTCGCTGTATAATTCTTAATGTGTGCGAGAGTGAGGTTTGCGCAACATACTATTGCACAGCCACACTAACTTGTATCTGTTACTCTTAACAAACTGCTACATTTCCCATCTCTCCTCTGTAGTACGACGATCTTCCTTTCATCAAAGTGGGGAAAAAGTGCAATATTTTCGATCTGATGCATGTTTGGATTTAGCCAAACAAACAGTTCAACTGCCGCGATCAAGCCGCACATTTTGTCTTTTGATTGAGTAAAAATACGTCGAAAGTTAGACTAATGTTTCATCCATTAGTGATTGAATCAAAGTGAGATAAACTCATCATTCCATGAGGGTAAATTACCGTAATGCCTGTGAAGTCATTCGTCAGCGGAAAAAAAGAGTTGATTATCTGTTCAGGGGATTAGATATCGAGACAAAGCGTGTTAAACAAACCCGGCAGGTTCTTGCACAACACCAACTCTCCTACATGCCACCCTTATTCTGACGCAAAGTAGCCCAGAGTGTAGCCAAGCGCTGTGTATTTCTCATAAAACACTTAAGTGGAGTAAGTAAATGAACTTCCCCAAGTCACTGCTTCCAACAGAGAGCATGTGAGCGCTGGTTTGCTGAATAGACAGGAAGGAGGAAGGTGTTGGCAGCTTCAAAAATACACGTTAGCCTTTTTTGAGACATTTGTGACGTCTGCCGTTCTCTCACACCATCATACACTTTATACACTTACCATACTGTTCTTAAATAGCAGCTGTAAAAAAACAGAAGTGAAATGAGTAATTTCCGACACACAAAGCACATTTGAAAGAAATGTGTAGCGGTCTGGTCTGTTTGAAGCTGCAGAGAGAGAGATTGTTGTCTGACTCAGTGAGATCTTTATTAGTTAAACCCATACAATGGAACTTGATGGCATTTGATGCAAGCGCTCGTTCAAAAAACCCTACCTCCCTAAAACTATACTATTTTTTTAACAATTCTAAGTACATCTCAGAGTTTCCATAAAAGTGTAAAGGAAATCTGTTGGCCAAAATCTACTTTAGTGCTTTTAGGTTAGTCCATTTTCTGTCACCGACAGAATGTGTGTCTCCAAAAAGCGCAATTGTACACACAGTATTACCTCAACATACAAGCTTGATTGGTTCTGTGACGGAGCTCTTAATTCAAAACACTAGTATCTCAAATCAATATCTACCATTGAAATGATTTGAAAGAATTATACAAATAATGGATTAGATTTATTTGGCGGCAGCACGGTGCCACAGTGGTTTGTGCGTGTGCCTCACAATAAGAAGGTCCTGGGTCCTTGGGGTCTTTTAGTGTGGCGTTTTGCATGTTCTCCCCGTGACTGCGTGGGTTCCCTCTGAGTATTCCGGCTTCCTCCCACCCTCAAAGACATGCACCTAGGAGTAGGTTGATTGGCAACACTAAATTGGCCCTAGTGTGTGAATGTGAGTGTGAATGTTGTCTGTCTATCTATGTTAGCACTGCGATGAGGTGGCGACTTGTCCAGGGTGTACACCGTCTTCCGCCCGAGTGCAGCTGGGATATGCTCCAGCACCCGGCGACCCCGAGAGGGACACGTGGTAGAAAGTTGATGGATTCATATGGCGACATGTCTGGACTACAGGCAGGCCAGTCTAGTACTCACACTCTTTTACTATGAAGCCACGTTGATGTAACACGTGGCTTGGCATTGTCTTGCTGAAATAAGCAGGGGCGTCCATGGTAACGTTGCTTGGATGGCAACATATGTTGCTCCAAAACCTGTATGTACCTTTCAGCATTAATGGCGCCTTCACAGATGTGTAAGTTACCCATGTCTTGGGCACTAATACACCCCCATACCATCACAAATGCTGGCTTTTCAACTTTGCGCCTATAACAATCCGGATGGTTCTTTTCCTCTTTGGTCTAGAGAACACGACGTCTACAGTTTCCAAAACCAATTTGAAATGTGGACTCGTCAGACCACAGAACACTTTTCCACTTTGTATCAGTCCATCTTAGATGAACTCAGGCCCAGCGAAGCCGACGGCGTTTCTGGGTGTTGTTGATAAACGGTTTTCGCCTTGCATAGGAGAGTTTTAACTTGCACTTACAGATGTAGCGACCAACTGTGGTTACTGAAAGTGGGTTTCTGAAGTGTTCCTGAGCCCATGTGGTGATATCCTTTACACACTGATGTCGCTTGTTGATGCAGTATAGCCTGAGGGATGGAAGGTCACGGGCTTAGCTGCTTTCGTGCAGTGATTTCTCCAGATTCTCTGAACCCTTTGATGATAGATGGTGAAATCCCTAAGTTCCTTGCAATAGCTGGATGAGAAAGGTTTTTCTTAAACTGTTCAACAATTTGCTCACGCATTTGTTGACAAAGTGGTGACCCTCGCCCCATCCTTGTTTGTGAATGACTGAGCATTTCATGGAATCTACTTTTATACCCAATCATGGCACCCACCTGTTCCCAATTTGCCTGTTCACCTGTGGGATGTTCCAAATAAGTGTTTGATGAGAATTCCTCAACTTTATCAGTATTTATTGCCACCTTTCCCAACTTCTTTGTCACGTGTTGCTGGCATCAAATTCTAAAGTTAATGATTATTTGCAAAAAAATAAATGTTTATCGGTTTGAACATCAAATATGTTGTCTTTGTAGCATATTCAACTGAATATGGGTTGAAAATGATTTGCAAATCATTGTATTCCGTTTACGGTATATTTACATCTAACACAATTTCCCAACTCATATGGCAACGGGGTTTGTACAACTGATGGTGGTAAGCTACATTTGTAGCCACACCTACTGCGGGGTAGACTGATGGAAGCGTGGTTGCCAATGTGTGCCTACAGCCCCTCCGACCACCACCAAACATTGATTTACATTCACATTTATACATCAGTAGGAGTGCCACTGGGAGCAAGGTGGGTGAAGTGCTGAAGTGCCCAAGGACACAACGGCCGTGACAAGGATGGCGGAAGCTGGAGTCGAACCTGGAAGTTGGAATCCTCAAGTTACTGGCATGGCCGCTCTACCATCTCATCCATGCCTTCACACAAAATCAATTTAATTGGAGCTTGCCTCTGAAAAAACAACACCATTTCAATGCATAACATGCCTTTTAAAAAGAAAAACAAACTCTTGGATAAGAAATGTTGTATTAAAAATAATACAATAGAATGTACTACTAACAACTACGGTTGTTTTGTGAAGTAGTGTAGTAATAATGTACAGCATTTACTCTGGAGAGTGAACTTCTTCAGTATCTCTCTCCAGCTGCTTTCCCATCAAACACACCATCAGCAGCTTTTTCGTAGTTTCATGGGTAAATGTCTACCGTTTAGAGATTATTTTAACATCTTTAGCTGGCGGTAGACTCTTTCATTCCGTATGGTACAGACAAGCAGACATGCACTCGAATTGCTACGATCAAGTTGTCAACACATTCTGTAATGATTTTGATGATATTTTTGATTTTTTACCATTCAGTTATTCTAAGCACTGTCCTTCACATACACACTTTCTTCCTTCCCATGGTTGAAAAAGAAAGTTATGTTTTGTTGATTTTTAACTATAATGTAACTCTAGTGAGTAAAACCAGGGGCATCATGTATTAAAGGGGAACTGCACTTTTCTTTTTGGAAATTTGCCTGTTATACACAATTCTTAAAGAACCATAGAGTGGAAAAACAAGTTGACTTTATATGCTTAATTGTGTTTCATTGTATCCTTTAAACCATCTCCAATTGTAATTACAATCTGCAAAGTATGTGAAAATACCGTCTAAACATCACAAAATGCCACAAATTCAGTCAGCCATTTTGAATATTCCGCCCCGAATACCTTCGGCTATTTCTGGAGATTGACGTCACTGTAGTAACGCTTCTGTACTCTGACCATAGTATCAAGAGTGATGGGATATTCTAGATCAGCCTATTCGCTGAATAAAAAACAAACAAAAACAAATGATCAACATTACAGCTCCCACATCTGTAGTTGGCAAAGCTACTACACATCTTAATTTTAAGATGTGTAGTGAAGCCCATTTGTAAACTTTTTTTTCCTCTTTTAAACAAGGCTATTTTTTAGGTAGTGGTATCATACACAAACATCAAATGATAACATAATACTCAATTTAGCCACATGGGACGGACACAAGATTATAAACATATATATTTGATGTATGTTTATTATATTATTGTCACAGTTGTGTATATCTGGATATGATGTGTGTACATTCAAAGGCTAAAGGGATGTTTTTTGTTGTGCTGTCTGTGTTGTGTTACCAGGTGGCGGCCCAACACTGTGTGTGGTATGACGAGTGCGGAGAATCGGAAAAGGTCCCCGGAAAGAAATACAACTGTAACTACACCGGGCCCCCCAAACCTTTGGCTCCGGAGGGCTATGACCTACTCACAGTAAGTAGTATCCTAATTACCTCCTATGACTGATAGGAGCCTTAAAGCAATCCCGAAAAGCTGATAGGCTCTGTGTTTGTGTGCAATAAAGGAGCTTTGTCCTGGGTATGACTATGGAAGTCGCAACCTGTGCTGCAATGTGGACCAGTTGCGTACTCTCAAAGGGAGTCTGCAGCTGCCCCTGCAGTTCCTGTCCCGGTGCGTACTCGCAAGCCACCATGCCATGTTTCCTTTCTTGAATTGACAATAATTGTATGTCCAGGTGTCCCGCCTGCTTCTCCAACTTGATGAACCTCTTCTGCGAGCTGACGTGCAGCCCACGCCAGAGTCAGTTCATGAACGCCACCAATATCAATGAGTCCAATGTGCTGGAGGTGCAGTACTACATCGGACAAACTTTCTCCAACGGTGAGTTTGCACACCGCTTGCTACGTAGATGGTTGTCATCACTTATCTTGGACGCCATGTCCAGTCCACTTTACTGAATAAAAAAAAATACAATTAAAACTAGACTCAAAATCACACACCAAATTTTATCATCCAAACCGTTGTCTTTTCACTATCACAACCACTTCAGCAGTCTTCATAATACATTATAGAATAAGAATCCCTTACTTTTATATTGTTTATTTATTTGTCTATTATTATTACTTTAGTTTTTTGTTAACTTTTCTAAATATTGTAAAGTATTCCATTTCCATATCTATTTTTATTGCTTTCACTCAATATTAAATACAAACGATTGATATAACATTAAAATAAATCATGAACGAAAAGGAGCAGAAAGAAGTATAAACATACAATATCTGCCCCTCCATTATCAAATACAACAACTCAGAAGTTATTAAGGCAATATTTATTTTTCATTACATAAAACAATAAATAAACATAATTTTACTCAAAGTCCTATCTTTTCATCATCATATGTTTTATTTTTTTCACTAGAGAAATATATTTCCATTGTTTTGTTCCACATAACCTAACGTCTGATTGAAATGCATCTTTCCATTGCTACTGCTCTAAAACAATACAAAACAAAACAAAAATCTCACTTCCTTTTAGGTTATATTTATTTTCTCTTTTTACAAATCGAGGAAATGTGTCTTCATATTCTAATCAGTAACGCAGCATTACGTGGCCAGGAATATGTTTGGAGTAGAATTTCATATGAAGCGCCTTGTCATTCAATAATTTACATTTCTTTACACACAATGGGGCCCCCCCCGGATAGCAAAGCCCGAAGCCACGCAAAACCCAAGTTCTGCATTAAGGGCGGGGCGGCACCTGACTGACATGGCAACCGTATTATTATTATTACACGACAGCGTTTCACATCAATTTCATTCAGGTGAAACCAACATTAGCGACGCCAGTATAAGTTGAGTTGTAGCAGGCTGTGCATGACCAAAGCTCGTATATTGAGAGAGGATGATCTACCGCCTGGTGATGTACAGCGCACACGGTATCCTACACAAAGTATATTTGCAGTAGTGGCGGGCCGTGTGTTTCTCACCTAGGCCTTCAGTGATGTCCTGTGTCCATTGATTACCTCTCAAAATACCAACATTTATGTCACCACATGACCATTGGGCATTGAATCACCACCAACACTGTACAAAACGGCTTATTTTCTGCCACATTTAAAAATCAATAAATCTGCATCAACAATTAAAACATATCTTATGTGGTACTGTCAAAATTAGAATTGCAAAAAACATATTAAACGTGAAAAGATAAAGAAATAAAATATCTAAACTCACAATTTGTAGAACCCATTCGAGCTTCCGGGGTTGGCCGACATCTCACAAGATGTAGTTTCTTTTTAAATATCCGTCTTGAAAATGGCCTTGCAAATATATGTGTTGTCTTGTCTAATCATAAAAGATGCAGATGAGGCGTGTTGGCTGACTTCTTAAAGTTTACTCCACAGCGTGCTCATCAAAAACATCCCGCTGGCATGGCTAAACGGGGCTACTGCGCATGCTCTTCACTACTGTGGCATGCTGTGTAATGGAGTTCTTATGTTACCTAGCTCATAACATCACAATATATATCTGCCTTAGGCCATCTAGAAGGCCTTACTGACAACAACTCGTGATCTGATTGGCTATCGCAACTGTCTGTCAAATGTTTGTGTCCGTTCACATACAGTGCACTGACGCCCGCATTGTTGATTCTGAAGGCTTGGGGTAGATTTCGGACAGCATGGCAACATAAGCTAGCTGAATTTTGATTGGATAAAATTTCTATAACCTAAAAACAACAGCACTGGAAGAAGCATAATGTGACATGAAGAGAATATGAATAATTTTAGATATTTAGGGAAAGTAAATAAAAAATTACTTTTATCTTTAATTATGATCATGATTTCTGGTTATGTTCGGCCAGCAGAGAAGGCCTTGCTGGCCCTGACGGCACACCACTGATTTGCAGTCGGTCATATCAACTTCTTTTTGTCATTTAAAACAGGACATGACCTCGGTGTCCTCAATGGTAATTATGGCCATGAAAAGAAAGATTGGATTTAAATATGTTTTACAGGCACTACCCTACACAATACTGTACAATGTTAAAAATGGAACAATCTGTGAATCATAACATGCTTTTTCATTTAGCAATTTCTTCATCTGATGAAACTTTGTTAATTTATTTGTGATTTCCATGACAAATGTTTAGCAATCAAAACACCCAAAAACTTAAATATATTTTGTTCTTTTAATTTGATCTACTTAAACATATAATAAGGCATCCACACATTTCCTACTACTACAAAAAATCATAAACTTACTTTTTCCAGTATTTAAGGATAACATTGATTGATTGATTGAATTATTTATTTCAAACCTGCACAGTACAACACACACTTTTTTTTTTTTTTAAACATTTTGGCAGGGACATTTATGCAAGGCTTGAAAAGGGGTTGGATGAAGCAAATGCTTATAATATCCCAACCCCTCTCACTCATTCCACATTTAACATAAACAATATAATACAAAAACAATATAATACAAGAACAATACTATACATCAAACCATCATTTAATTTTTTCAACCACCTCTAACACATTTTTAATATTGTGTCTTGAATAAAAAAAGGTTGTCGTCTGCAAACTAAAATGCACTTAAACAGTTTGTAAGCCATAGTAATATCAATGACCCACATAAGAAAAAGTATAGGTCCAAGGACTGATCTTTGTGGTATTCCAAAACTAATATTATGTAAAACATATTTTCTATTGTTAACATATATGAACTGTCGAAGTAAAAACAACAACACATTAGTTTCTATTTTGGGGATTTCACGCAAGTGAAACTTCTGCAAAAATGCGTAAATACCTCTTTATAAACATTAATTTTTGTGTTTTTTTAAATGAAATATCAATAAAAATACGTTCTAAACAAAATTTGTTGAAAGCTTGCCTCAGACGCAGGTACTCGTTCCTCTTGCCTAAACGCCGCACTAAGTTGCAAGACGGGGAGACAATCAGGAACACCGAAATAAGCTTCCTAATTAGCTAACTGTCTAGCTAGCTTACTTGTTGTCACCTCTGTTTGAAATCTCTACCAAAACGTTGACGGCTGTCCACTTTGCTGCGAATCATATTTGGATGGTTACAATCCGAACATTAGTAGTTCCGAACCAAATGTAGTTCTAGAATATTTATTATTAGCCAGCAAGAAGGTCTATTTTTGATGTGACAGATGTGAACAGGCGTCACAACACCGGAAGTATATTACCCCGAGGGGTATATTTATTTCTCGATGTTCCTCTTTTTTCTCAGAGAATGCTCACATCCCTTTGCCTTTTTTATTTATTTATTTTTTGTAATAAATTATTACCGTACTTATGTGACAATTTCCCTCAATTTTCCAAACAAAAGCCAAAGATTGATTACATGTTGGTTGTGATATGTATAAAGTTATTGATTCCTGATTTTAATTTAAAATTATGTGAATTGTTTTTGTATTTTGAATTAGTATTAACATAATTTTGCAACAATTTCCTCCTGTTTTTTTTTTATTTCCACACATTTTGTGGTTATGAAAAGATAGATTGGTGTTGGTGTTGATATACATATACATATCAAATCAAACTCATTCATTTGTATGTTGTATTTCTTTTACATTTTGTGTGTTTTTATTATTAATTCATTGTAATTAAAAATACATGCATGTCATTGATGTACAGTCACTTGAATAAGTCTTACAATGTCACTTTGGCAGCAATGTTCAACGCCTGCAGGGATGTCCAAGCACCGTCCAGCAATGTGAAGGCCTTATCACTGCTGTGTGGCAAAGATGCAAAGGACTGCAATGCCACTAACTGGATCCAGTACATGTTTGACATAAACAATGGGCAGGCTCCCTTTCCTATCATACCAGTGTTCTCAGGTAAATTGTGTTTATTGGCCTGTATCTTCTGCCAAATCATGAACTGTCAATTAAAGTCTTTTGTTATTCCAGATGTCCCTGTCGCTGGCTACATCCCCATGAACAACAAGACGTACGGCTGCTCAGAGGGACTGGAGGACGGTTCAGGGCCTTGCTCCTGTCAAGATTGCACTAATGCCTGCGGACCAAAACCCGTCCCTCCACCTGTCCCTCCTCCTTGGACCATCAACGGTATGGACGCAATGACTTTCATCATGTGGATCTCTTACACGGCCTTCCTGTTCGTGTTTATCGGCACTGTAGTTGCTGCGTGGTGTTACAGGTAAATCAAGGACAATTGTCATTCACTTTTACTGAAGCTTTCTTTTAGCTAATATGGACTTTTGTAAATCATTCAGAGAAAATATTATTTTTGCTAATATGGGATTGTGAGATGGCCCTGCGATGAGGTGGCGACTTGTCCAGGGTGTACCCCGCCTTCCGCCCGAATTCGGCTGAGATAGGCTCCAGCACCCCCGCCACCCCAAAAGGGACAAGCGGTATAAGATTGATGGATGGATGGACAGAGATGTATTTAAAGAAACAGTAATTTTTGCTCATATACCGGTAAACCTTTATTTGGGTAAATAATCCGTTTTGTTAATATGGATTTTTATTTATTTACGAAAATGATCATTTTTGCTAATAGGGACTTTTTAAATCAACAAAGAGGATCGTTTTTGCTAAATGGACTTTTTACCCTATGAATGGATCCTTCCACCCATCCATTTTTGTTTTTTTTGTTTTTTCTTAAGGAAAAGGAGAACTGCACTTTTTTTTAAATTTTGACAATCGTTCACAATCATTATAAAAGATAAGAAGACAAAAGTTTTTATTTAACTTTGTTTAATTTTTTTACATTTTAACATGTAAAAAATGGCTTATTCTAGTTAGCTAGCAATGCAGCTAATGGGATCAATCAACTCTACCTCTAAACCACTTTAGAAATGCATTCAAAACCTTCGCCAATGCATCATTTACGTCCTGCAACCTGTATAATGACCAAGGAACTCTTTTTATATCGTAGCAACACATCGGCGTGCTTCGGTATTAGCCGTAAAAGCTAACTACGGCGAGAGAAAAGCGAGCTTCTACGACAACACGAAACATATTTGAGTTTGTAACGCGCAACACTGCGATAGGACACCAATCTGGACTGACTGAAAAACATGAACAATCATATTACTCTATCTGTAAAGTATTAGCCCACATTTCATGTTTTATTTGTACACAGCTCGCTCGTTGGCTCCTCTTCCTGTGAGTAGATAGGGGTCCATCGTCCCTAAGAATGATGTGCTCTGTAGTGACTGTACAAGCCAATACGAGCTTTGAAATTTCTACCGCATATGGAACAGATCAGACCAGGTGGTAATATGCATTTTGGCATGACTCTTCTTTCCAGTCTCCTCCTTTTTTCAAGTATCATAGATGTTCTTTTCCCCTCATACATTGTCACTCCTTCACTGACTGCAGCTCTCCATGTTATTCTGTCTTTTGCAAGGTCTTCCCAGTATGTAGTATCTATTTCAAATTGTTTCACTGTCATTTTTAAGCAATCCTTGTAACATTTTCTCTGCCCACCAACATTTATTTTCCCTTCATTTAGCTGACAGTACGACATCTGTTTTGGTAGTCTTTCGTCATTCATCCGTACAACATTCCCTGTCCATTGTAGTTGGTTTTTAACAATTGTACTCTCTACACTGGTTAAGCATGGCCTGTTCAAGTACCGGTAGTACACTGATGTTTGTTCTCATATCTTGCCACTTACTATTCATCATCTGGCGTAGACATCGCTGTTGAAACCTTTCAAGTGCTGTGATAGGTCTTTGATATGCTGTCCATGCCTCTGAACCATATAACAAAGTTGTTAAAACAATTGCTCTGAACACTTAGATTTTTGTATCTCGTCTGATGTCACAATTTTGGAACACTCGAGTCTTAAGCTTTCCAAAGGCTGCAGCAGCTTGCCTGATTCTGTGATTGACTTCTGCATCGATGTTAGCATTTAAAGACATTATACTACCACGGTATGTGAAGCCTTCTACATTTTCACGAGCCACTTCTTCTATCTTTATTGCTGGTGGTTGCTGGATGACGTCCTTTGGCAATGGTTGGAAGAATACTTGTGTTTTCTTTGCATTTATTACACAGCTAGTCAGACAGTTAATGTACTGTAGTTCTAATAACACGCATGACATGCCGCATCCATCATGATCAATGTAAAGTGACTCACTCAATGGACAGTTGTCTTTGGTCCAGCTGGCCTGAGAGTTTTTTTCTGGTTTACTTGGGTTAAGCGCGGAATTTATTTTGAAATAGCTTGTCTCCAAATTCGACATTTTAAGCTTTGAGTCATTTTCACCCCACTCCATCGGCTTCTGTCTGCTCCAACGTTTTACCCTCTTCTTTGTGCTCGCTTCTACAAGCAGCAGTTCATCCTCCATTCATTCAGGTTCAAAAAGATAAGGTTGTAAATCCTCATTTTTCCAAAAATAGTCATCTTCGTTGTTTGTCACTAAGTCTGCCATGATTAGAACACACACAAGCATTTTGAATCATGAAGTAGGAACACACACTGTTGCCAGAAGTCGGACATGCGCTGCTATGGAAACGGCATTGATTAAAATGATAAAAATATGGTAAATATTGAACATATTACATATTGTTATGAACGTGCCTGTTACTACATTATATATAGACTTGCAGTGTGTATATAAAACATTTATGGAGAGTTTTGAAGTTTTTTAGAGGGTTTTGAAGGCTACAACTGTGAATTCCATAAGTCACATCTTCCAAGTGTTTTTTTATCATCTTTAAAACCTTAATTAAAAAAAAGACCTGTGTTCTTGGTTCTCATAATGGTTGTGAACGATAGGCAAAATTCCCAAAAAAGCGCAGTTTGCCTTGTTCCTTTCGGGTCGCGGGGGAGCTGGAGCCTATCCCAGCTGCATTCAGGCAGAAGGCAGTGTACACCCAGGACAAGTCACCACCTCATTGCAGGGCCCTTTTGTAAATCATTTAGAGAAAACATACTTACTGCTAATATGGACTTGTGTGGTTTATTTTAGGTAATGGTTCTTTTTGCTAATATTGACCTTTTTATTTGGTAAAAGTATCCTTATTACCTATAAGGACTTTTCTGACTTAGTTAGGAAAGACATCCTTTTTACTAATATGGACTCGTGATTTACGCTTTGCTAACATGGACCTTTTAACTAGGAAACTTATCCTTGTTGCTAATATGGACTTTTGTTAATTATTTAGAGAAAACACACTTTTTACCAATATGAACTTGTTGGATTTATTTATAAAATTATCTTTTTAGCTATTATGGACCTTTTTATTTAGTAAAATAATATTTTTTGCCCAAAAGGACTTTTGTTATTTCTTTGAGAAATGCATATGGATTTTTACTAGGCCACCTACTCAGTGGCCTAGTGGTTAGAGTGTCCGCCCTGAGATCGGTAGGTTGTGAGTTCAAACCCCGGCCGAGTCATACGAAAGACTATAAAAATGGGACCCATTACCTCCCTGCTTGGCACTCAGCATCAAGGGTTGGAATTGGGGGTTAAATCACCAAAAATGATTCCCGGGCGCGGCACCGCTGCTGCCCACTGCTCCCCTCACCTCCCAGGGGGTGATCAAGGGGATGGGTCAAATGCAGAGGACAAATTTCACCACACCGAGTGTGTGTGTGACAATCATTGGGACTTTAACTTAACTTATGATTCTTTTAAAAAGTGCATCTTTCTGCTAATATGGACTTTCTATTTATGAAAATTGTCCTTATTGCTAATATGAGCTTGTGTGATTTAATTAGAAAATACATCCTTTTTACTTATATGGACATTTGTAAGTCATTTAGTGCAAACATAATTTGTCCTGATATGGGCGTGTGATTTAGTTAGAAAAAACATCTCCTTTGCGAATACAGACTTTTGTAGAACATTTAGCGAAAACATTTTTTTTTTTAGGAAAATTATCTGTATTGCTTATGTGTAGACTTTTGTAATTTAGTTAAGAAGAAGACCTTTATGTAAATATGGACTTTTGTAAAGCATTTATTTTTGCTATTATGGACATGTGTGATTTATTTAGGAAATTATCCTTTTCTCTAAAATGAACCCACTTAGGTAAAGGGTCATTATTGAGTTTTGTGATTAATTTTTAAATGCATCCATTTGCTAATATGGACTTTTGTGATTTCTTTAGGAAAAGGACAATTACGTCAGAGTATGGGCCAATACTAGACAGCAATAACCCCCTGTCTCTTAACAGTGATAATCCTGATACAGGTACATCAAACATATTTTTTCCATGTGTATGTGCAACGGAATGCAAACTCTAACATATAACCATAACTCAAACTAAACGATCACTTTCTTTTTGTAGTCAAAGCATCATGCTGTGAAACACTGGGCGAGCGGTTTGAGAACACGCTCCGAGTCGTCTTCAGCTTCTGGGGCTCATTCTGCGTGCGGAACCCAGGTCTGGTTATCCTGACCAGCCTGGCTCTGGTGGCGATCTCTTCCGGGGGTTTGGTCTACATGAACATCACCACCGACCCCGTAGAGCTGTGGTCTTCCCCCGGCAGCCAAGCACGGCAGGAAAAGGACTACTTCGACAGTCACTTTGGACCTTTCTTCAGAACTGCACAGCTTATCATCACCACGCCGCTCAACAGCACGTTCATCTACTCGCCCTACATTGGAGGCTCGGATGTCCCCTTTGGAGCCATCTTGGACAAGGACATTCTGTTTCAAGTGAGTTGAAGAGATAAGTGCATATTGATTACGAGCGATATGTGGCAGAAAGGAAAGTAACTCAGAAACTGTGGTTTTTGGTTCTTTTCTATCTCAAACCATCCAGGTCCTGGACCTGCAGCTAGACATCGAAGCCCTGGTTGCCACGTATGAAGACCAAAATGTCACGCTGAAGGACATCTGCCTGGCCCCGCTGGCCCCTTACAATGACAACTGCACCATCCTGAGCGTCCTCAATTACTTCCAGAACAGCCATGATGTGCTGAACCACAGCACGGGGGATGAATTCTATGTCTATGCTGATTATCACAGCCACTTCCTCTACTGTGTCAGGTTCATTTGTCATTTGACTTTCATGTTTCCATAAGTTCAATTTAAAATTTGCATAATGGTGAAAAAGAAAGAGAGTTTGCCCAGTAGTGAGACATAAGACTGGAATAAGTGTATATGTCTTACAGTGCACCAGCATCTCTCGACGACACCACTGCCCTCCACGATTCTTGTCTCGGGACTTTTGGAGGTCCAGTCTTTCCTTGGTTGGCTCTCGGAGGCTACGACTGTAAGCTTTGCACACATTTGCTGAAGCACAGGAGCAACAATGTCAGTGACGAGGTGTATGAAGTTGTATAATCACGCCACTATAGGTTTTTATTGCCCATAGAAGTGCTCTGTTGGTCAATGAACTTTAGTACTGTTGCTTCATTTAACCAGAGCAGCATCTGACCAGCTGATGCACTTTATTGGCACTTGCAGACATTAGGCACATACAGTATGTACCTACATCTAAGTAATAAGGTCCACCACAACTGCTTTATCAGAAAAAAAATCATTTTATTATAAATGTAGTAATGCTCAATTTTGAATTGACACTGTCTGTGAGTTCTAAATTACCAGAATTTTGTTACAAAAAGCAGGTTTTTCCAGACGACATCCACATGTAATTTGCGTAATTGGCATGTAGTTTTTATGGACAAGACAAAGTAACCAAACAACATGAAAAGCAAAACAAATACATTTAGAAACACAGTATAAGTACTTCCTCTTTGTTTTGTGTTTTTTTTGCCCCAAGCAAGACAAAGCCGCATTGTCTTACAGTATATATCTCCTCTGTATTTTTGAACAGGCTTTGTACAGTGATATTCATTGTTCTGCTCTTTTAGATCGGCATTGTTGACTGTATAGTCTTTGTTCCATTTTTATGGAGATCATTTTAAATACAAGGAATTAAAAATTGCCTTTTGGCTAATACTGGACAGTGAAGTTGCCACAATGTTAATTAATGTACACTGTCAAATAAAGCAAAAATATATAACCTATGTCAACAACAATATTACCTGCTATTGCTTGATTCAACTTAATTTCAGAGGGCACAGAATCGCAATGACAGAAGCCAGCAACAACAATTGTCTGCTGGTGTTTGGTTAAGCTTAATTTAATAGGGGACAGACAAAAGGTGAACAGCTAAGAATGATTTAAATAAAACAACTTAGAAATATCTAAATATTACAAGATTACTAACAGTATGGTAATACTAAATTTGCCACCCGTCTCTTTATGACAATGTCAGTAATATTTTAAAAACATTTTCCAACACCAGCCACCAACTACAACAATGCGACTGGCCTTGTCATCACCTTTCCCATCAACAACTACCTGAATGATACCGTCAGGCTTGGAAAAGCTCGAGCATGGGAAAAAGAGTGAGACGTCACCTTTTTTTCCAAGCTATGATTCCATTGAAATCATTCACTAACTTTTTTTTTTTTGCATTTCAGATTCATCCGCTTCATGAAGGACTTCAAAAACCCCAACCTGACCATCGCCTTCAGCTCCGAGAGGAGCGTCGAGGACGAAATAAACCGTGAGAGCAACAGCGACATCAGCACAGTGGTGCTGAGCTACGGCATCATGTTCATTTACATCTCTTTGGCGCTGGGTCACATCCACAGCGGCAGGAGATTACTGGTAAGCATGGTTCATCAAAGTCCGCACCACGCAGGGTTTCCCCTACATGTAATTGATCATGGCTCCTCACCACGGCAAAATTAAACCCACCACACCTTAAAAATGTAAAACGTTTTTTTTTTACACAAAAACAAATTTAAGAAATATTTAGATTTATACATCCCCTGGCCGGGACTCGTATGGGCACGTTGCTGTGTGGATGGCCGGGATGCGGTGTTTGCATTGGGCATGGGGGCTGTGCAGTTTTTCTGCGTTCGCTTGCTGGTATGGACTCTGCAGAGTTGGGTTGGGGTGGGCGGGGGCTGGCTTTGTTTGATGCGAAAAGATCAGATTTGAAGCACTTCGGAGCGTTTCAACTGGCAAAAAAATCAGGTCTACGTCACTTGAGGGTAAAAAAATCTGATTTGGTGTGCAGACCGCCATTTAGGACCTGGAACTTTGAAGATTACATAAATCCAAATCCAGACGGTTAGTGATAAATAACTTAGTGTATTTCATACATACCATTGTTTATTGTTCTCTATTCGAGTTATTACACTTGATCACGTATGGAAGTATTATTGTAGCAACATTTTTTTCAAATGTGTATCTCAATCTGTGCGCTTGTAATCCAAATTGCTTGCGTGTGTACTAATTTGTGTGTTGGTATCTCAATTCAACATGTGTGTGCGCACGTGTTTTAGATCAGCGTGTGTACGTGTGTTTTAAGTTTTCTGTCTGTTCCTAATCAGAAAGAACCCTCGATCGGCTGTCTACTTACACGTGACTTTTGCGACGCTTTTGCTGTGTAAGATTTAAGAGTGCACATCCAGATTCGTGAGTGTGTAATACAACTTGTGCACGCACATTCAGAAGCGCATGCGTGTATTACATTCTGCGCGTGCCTAACTATGATCTGTGAGGAGCAGGAACCCTCTATTGCCTGTCTTTTTTACACGTGACTTTTGCGACACTTCTGCCATGTACAATTTGAGTGAGCGCATCCAGATTTGTGAGCGTGTAATACAACTTGTGCGCATGCATTCAGAAGTGCGTGCGTGTAATACAATCTGCGTGTGTGTATCTATGGTGTGCCTACATTTAACCAACCACGGAAGACACCACACAATTTAAACCAAACAGAAACAACTTTTACACTTGATTTAGACGCCATCGGTCCTCCTTTCTTCTTCTACTGTGTTTTTACAGTCCAGTAAAACTTGTTATAAGCCCCGCCCAAAGGCGCCCACCCTTCATACTAAAACACTGCTATTATTTTCATACCGAAAAAAAAAAAGAAACAAAATCGTAAAAAAGAGAAGCGATCATAAAAACCTTTTGAAACCCACAAAAACAAAAGTGTACAAAAATATTAATATTGGCATAAAAAAATCCTTAAAAAATATTGTATTTTTTAAAGTTTGTATTTATTTGTTGCTAAAATTTGTTTTGGTGCCAATACAACTTTTTCTACAATGTCAAAAAAAATTTCGATACCAAATCTTACTACCAGTATTCTGGCTCCATATTTTTTCTGATTATGGACAGACAGACAACTTAAAACACACGTACGCGAATCTAAAACACACATACGCGGATATGAATACACACTCTCAGATTGATATACGGACACACAAATTAGTACACACGCACGCAAATTGGATTACACGCGCACAGATTGAGATACACGTTTGCAAATAATTTTGCTACAATTATACTTCCATAATCATGCCTCTTCCAACATTCCACAATAAGAAATAAAAAAAGTATGTTTGAATCCTGCTGATACCTTTTTAGATCAATGTTGGTATCAGTCATTACTCAAGGCTCCAATGTTGGTGCATATTGGAGATGAACAGCCCAAGACATAGCGATCCATTTTAAGAAGTTTATGTCTATCCTGTAATTGACTTGGTGATTGGTTCAGGGTGTACCACGCCCTGCTTCAAATTCTGCTGGGATTGGCTTCAGCTCATCCGCCACCCAGAACAGGATTAGCAGTAGAACATGCATGAATTAATGGACCATATTAACAAGCTTTCTGCACACACACAGGTGGACTCCAAGATTTCTCTGGGCATTGCGGGTATCTTTATCGTGCTGAGCTCGGTGTCCTCCTCACTGGGCATCTTCAGCTACGCCGGCATCCCCCTCACCCTCATTGTCATTGAGGTCATTCCCTTCCTGGTGTTGGCTGTCGGCGTGGACAACATATTCATCATAGTGCAGACCTACCAGGTATTTGCATGTGCACATAACTCAGTCCATGACCCACTGTAATCATCACTTCACTGTGTCTTTGCATCAGAGAGACGAGCGGATGCCCCAGGAGGAACTGCACCAGCAGATTGGTCGTATTCTTGGCGACGTCGCACCCAGCATGTTCCTGTCATCCTTCTCGGAGACGGTTGCATTCTTTCTAGGTAAAATATGGCAACAAACATGTCAGTTCATGAGATGTGCATTAAATGTGTGCTTATGTGGGTCACATACTGATGATAATATCCATGTGTTGTTCTACAGGAGCTCTGTCCAACATGCCTGCTGTCAGAACCTTCTCACTGTTTGCTGGCCTGGCTGTTTTTATTGATTTCCTGTTGCAGATCAGTTGCTTTGTCAGCCTTCTGGGCTTAGACCTGAAGAGGCAAGAGGTGAGCCTGACCGTTGCCAATTCATCCAAGATTCATCATAACTCGGGGTGTTTGGATCCGATATTGATATCAGATATCAGCAAAAAAACAAGTATCAACTTACGGCTTGTATCTAAAATGTTATATATAAGTGCCCCGTTACAAGCAGTCCTACAGCGTGTTTACTTTTCCAAAGTTGGACAGCCAGTTAAGCACACAAGGTTTGTCTTTTCTTGAATTTTTTGTCAAATAATTTCACTAAACAAGTAAACATGGTTGGCTGTAGGGTACTAGGAGTTAGCAACTACACAACAGCTAAGGACACAATAGCATGTCAGTTAGAAGTACAGTAATTGAAAATTATTGCAGTTTAAAACACGAAATTTGTCAATATAAACAAGAAAAAAATAAGTATGTTTCACATTACTTACAGATACATAGTCTCCAAGGCCTAAGCGTATTAGAAAGTATCCAGTAACAAATGTGTCTGCATCATAACTTACTGCGTCATGAGCTTAATTTAATGAATTATTGTGACCACTAGGCATTGCCAAAAAAACAATTACCACTTTATTTAAACTTTTGACTTGTAAAAGAGGGCATAAATCTATTTCAGACAGTTAATTATAGTGTTTTTCATACCTACTATTGTTCTCTGTTCAAGTAATTTTACTTGATCAAGCCTTTTCTAACATTCCACAGTACAAAATGATGATAATAATAATGATTTGTGCTGATATTGTATTGGATCAATATCGTTATCGGCCAATACTCAGGGCTCCAATATCAGTATAGTATTGGAAGTGAAAAAGTTGTATCAGTCTAAATCTGCACTCTGTTCCTTTTTAAGGCCAATCGTCTAGATATCGTCTGCTGTCTGAAACTGCAGAATGAACAGGAAACAAAGACAGACAGCATCCTCTTCCGGTTCTTTAAGAAGTTCTACGCCCCGTTCATCCTCAAACAGTGGTTGCGGCCCATCATTGTAAGTGTCTCACATCTGGAGCACACCTGGCGGCATGTTTTTATAGAAAAATGCAATAATTGTCTGTACAGGTGGCTGTCTTTGTGGGAGCACTCTCCTTCAGTGTCGCTGTTGTGAATAAAGTAGAAATCGGACTGGATCAAAAATTGTCCATGCCTGATGTAAGTGGTTGCTAATGGTTATAGTTTTTGTACAATAAAATGCTGTAAAAACAGTATTAAAATTCGAACATTCCCTTCTCTTTATTCAGGACTCGTACGTGTTGCAGTATTTTAAGAACATGAGCCAGTACCTCCACACAGGAGCTCCGGTCTACTTTGTAGTAGAAGACGGCTTGAACTATAGCAGCCTGGAGGGTCAGAATGCTGTGTGCGGAGGCGTGGGCTGCAACAACAACTCGCTGGTGCAGCAGGTTTACTCAGCCTCGCTCATCAGCAACTAGTACGTCTTGTCATCTTCAGTGGGTCACAGAAACACTTCAAGGGATCTTTGAAACCAAAATCAAACTTTTAATCTTTTAGCTCCACCATCGCCTTCACGCCATCCTCCTGGCTGGATGACTACTTTGACTGGGTGAAGCCTCAGTCTACCTGCTGCCGCTACTACAACACCACGGGGGCCTTCTGCAACGCATCTGGTACATTTTTATCTTGTCAACAAGCATTGCTCAGCCTGGTTTTAACGTCATCCCTCTCATTCTGCAACACTTTTTACTGTCTTATAGAATATGCAGAATAATCCTATTTTTTCAAAGAGTGGTTTGCTTAGTTATTTATGTTTGGAATTCACTTTGTTTCAATTATTTTTGCAATAAGATTCTTTCAAATTCCAAAATGTATGCCTGAGTGATGTGAACCATGTTAATATTGACTTTTTGCACAACATTCAACTAAAAGTCTTAAACCTATTATAACCTATTATAGTTTTTCCTTACACAGTGGAACCTGTGTAGGGTCCTTGAACAGAACCTTACACAAGTTCTGTGTAGGGTTCTTGAGCAGGGTTCGGAAGTAGAAAGTTTGTATATTAAAGCAAATTTCTCCACAAGAAACATGTTAAAATGAATAATAAGTTCCAGCCTCGTCAAAAGTCCATATTTTAGTAAAGGTTTGTACACTTTGAACACAATATAAAGTACTATACAGTACTGTATATCAAACAAACATATCATTGGATGACTTCAGTTTCCATAACAAAGTCGAAAAACAACAGCTAAGCTGTCCTAATTTTCAGCCGCCCTGCCGACTCGCACACACATTGTCACTAGCCCTGTGGTGCACTCACAGTTTAAAATCACAAAGGGCCTTAACTTTAACAGCCAGGTCGCTAAAATGATTAGGAATAAAGAATACATTTTTTTTTATCTTGTTCGTTATTCTTTTTGGCGTTTAGCCAAAGAAAGTGGGAAAGGGGAGGCAGTAGTTACTTCCTGACTGTTTCAAACCATGCATTGCTTGGACTACTATTAAGCTAGCAAAACTAGAAAAATGCTTTAAAAAGGCTTAAAGCACTTAAAAGCACATAAAGAAACAAATAGCAAAGTAGATAAAGACAGCACTGCTATCCTGACTGCTCACCTCCTGGAGATTGATCAGCCTGCCCACAATGCATGTGCTGCCGGGCACAAAATGGCTGAGCTGCAGGCACACAATGGGTGGATGAAGCGTTAGTACACTTAGACAGGTTCCTATTTGGTCTGTGGTTGGTAGCTCGAAAAGTTTGTATAGACAGGTTTGTTAATTGAGGTTCCAGTGTACAGTATAAAACATGCTAAAAGAAGTACAATTTGAGCCGCAGCCAAAATACTATTATTTTAAAGGAGAGGAAACATTTATGTGCATCGAATTTGGGTGGAGTTACTTTTTTATCTTGTGTGTTTGGGTGGCCTTCATCCTTTAGCAGGATATGTACAATTAACGCCCACCTTTCTAATACCGGTAGACGTCTTACTTCCAATACACACCCAGTGCTCTCTGCAGTTGAGTACATTAGTGGCCCCCATCTGAGGAACTACTATGTCAGACTGAATAGAGTTCACCGTGTCTTAGACAATATTATTGTTCACCATCATCGCCTTGTGTTCTAGTGGTGGACCCATCCTGTGTCCACTGTCGACCTCTGACCCAAAGTGGGAAGCAGAGGCCTGTGGGCGATGACTTCATGCATTTTCTTCCCATGTTCCTGTCGGACAATCCCAACATCAAGTGTGGAAAAGGGTAATGTCATATGATAAACTGTGTGATTTTTTTTTAAATTGTTGATTTCTTAATGTATGTGTCTCACTCCACAGCGGCCATGCGGTCTATGCCACTGCAGTGGATGTTTACCCCAACAACACCAAAGTTGGAGCTAGCTACTTCATGACCTTTCACGGCATCATGAAGGAGTCTTCAGACTACATCGACGCCTTGAAAATGGCCCGAATGTTGGCAGAGAACATCAGTCAGTCGATAGACCACAAGGTTTTTGCTTACAGGTGCGTTATACTTTCACACTGTAGGTTTACATGCTGTTTAGTTTAATTGTTACCTGAAAGATGACACAGGTTGCTAAAATGTGTTTTTCCCCATTAGTTGCTACAAAGTACCCACTAGTCTTTCTGGGTTCCATCACATAAGATAATTACATTGAAACAAAAGAACAGTAATACATAGAAAATCCCGTCAAGAACAAATGATATGTATATAAAACGCTTACATAATAACAATACTATATTAAACATAATTTGTATATAAAATAAAGAATAAAAGAAAAATGACAAAACATACTTTTGTGTAGTATCTCTTTAAGCTTCATATTAAAACTCCTTACATTATTTGACTTGAGGTCAATTTAGGTAAGTGATCAGGTGCAAAGATGGCGAGTGGTGATCATGTCAAAGATGAGTGCAGAGACTCTTGACAGGTCTGCTGGGTGGCAAATTTCACTTAAAAATAAATCCAGACCGGAAATTAAATAAAAATGTTGCAATGATTTAGGCAAATAAATAACATCCATTCAAGTTAACCATTTAAAAAAGTTTCCTGTATGTAATTCTGACAATAAAATTGCATTCGTGTTGAAATATTGGAGTTTTTTTTTAAGTTAAATTAAAAGGAAACTGCACTTTTTTTGGAATTTTGCATATCATTCACAATCCTTATGTGAGACAAAAACATGTTTTTCTATTTTTTATGCTTTCTAAATTGTAATATACGACTCGTACTAGACGCCTAACAATGAAGCTCATTGGAATATTCTATTCCGCCCATAAAGCTCTCTAATAAAAACATCCAAAAAATTGCCAGCAATACTCATTTGCATGTCATGACCTGCACCTGGGGATAGGTTGATTGGCAACAATAAATTGGCCCTAGTGTGTGAATGTGAGTGTGAATGTTGTCTGTCTATCTGTGTTGGCCCTGCGATGAGGTGGCGACTTGTCCAGGGTGTACCCCGCCTACCGCCCGAATGCAGCTGAGATAGGCTCCTGCACCCCCCGCGACTCGAAAGGGACAAGCGGTTAAAAAATGGATGGATGGATGGATGGATAGACCTGCATACTAACCAATTAACAGCGACATTGTTATAATAAGAGCTTACTCTGAAGAACTACTTTTGGCGGTGCCTTAATCACAGAGAGGTAACTAGTTTATGCAGCTGCAACGTCTCTGAGTTGGTAAAAGTTAGTTCTAGATTATAAGTCATGCCTCATACTTGTATAATAGAAGGTTGTGGCCATAAACCGAGAAGTTGGTCAACTTTAAAATTCAACTTAGCCGTGCAGACATTGCTAGAAAGACGCAACACTTGTTTGCTCCTACCTTTTGTTTAGTTTTTTTACCCGAGGAGTGATTAAACATTTTGTGTCTGTACCAGAAAACATTTAAAGTGCATGAATTTGCCTGAAATAGAAAAATAATCAAATCCTTATTTAAACTATAAACATTTTGTGACCAACACCTAACATTTAAAAAAAAAACACATTTGTTTATTGTATTTTTGACATAGACCGTCCAGAAATACAATTAAACACATGTCAAATGTTCTTTTTTTCTCACCCAAACAAGTAACCCACAAAAATTATATATTAAAAAAAATTAAAGAAGGAAAAAACCCCATCATGCATTAGTCAAATAAGTAGAGGCAAATACTGACATAAAGCCACAGACAACTGCACTCCTTAATGTCCCCAACACGGTGCAGCAATATACAAAAGCAGACAAAATGCTCATCATACTGAAAGATATAAACATCCCATCAGTCGGCATCCGACTGAGAGTGGACATTGTATAGTAAGTGATTTTTATTTGTTCGTAGTTTGTCTTTCTAGTTTAGAACTTAGCAATAGGGTTATTTACTAGATCGGCTTATCACTCAGCTTTTAAAACTTGTATCTCATTCTCTGTATATTCAGACTCAAAAATATAAGTTTCTGGATCATCATTTTTCCCAAAGCAGTCGTTGGCTCTCTCGAATTCTGCCATTATTAGTAGTAGTAGTTGTTGTAAAGGAAATAGCAAACATTGTGATGTCTGTAAAATTAATGCGGCGCCGCAATGTATAAAATGACCAAAATACGTAATATTATTAATGTGCCTGTTCGTACTTTGTATACATACTTGCAGCATGTACATACAACGTTGATGGAGGATTTTGGATGTTTTTAAAGCGTTTTTAAGCGGAATAGATCGAATCGCCATTGCCTGCATTCTTAGTTGCCTTTTGCTAGCGTTTTTATGATTTAGAAAGCATTAAAAAAGAAAGACGTGGGCTTGTCTCACATAAGAATTGTGAATGATAGGCAAAATTTAAAAAAAGGTAGTTCTCCTTTAAATTATGGAAGCAAGTAATTTACCACAATAATCAAAATTCAAAAGTGTGATTAATCTGATTTTAAGATAATTATTGGTTTGACCTTACTAATAAGAACCTTATTAAAGGTAGTGTATTACGGTGGATCAAAACTACATATTTTAAACCAAAAAATATGAACACCACTACCATATGTTACTATTAGTAGTTTATAAAAATTAATACATATCTAAATATCAACACAATTACAAACTGAATAGAATACAAATGTTAGCTTGCACATACAAGCAGTCCCAGATAAGGGAGATTGGTGCAAACTTGGATAAAGGTTGTGGCCTAAGAACTAACAACAAAAAAATTGATTTTTCACTCAATTTTGTCAATAGTTCAGCCTTGGTGGAGGTCTCTCCCTCTACTAGTTAAGCACTTGTGTGGTGCTAGCTTCTCTCCGGTGTGCAATATCAGCACTCTGCTTGTTTTAAATGTGGTGATCAAAGCTTTAGGTGACATTTAGTAGTAAAGAAATGTTTATTTACTTTGTGTGACCTTGAGTCCTCTTCCTGATAGCATAAAAGTCTTCACATATTACTGATTATTTATCTTCTTGGCAGCGTTTTTTACGTGTTCTACGAGCAGTATTTGACCATCGCCTACGACACCGCCTTCAACCTGAGCGTCTCCTTGGCTGCCATATTCGTGGTGACCACCGTGCTATTGGGCTTCGAAATTTGGTCGGCCGTGCTGGTGTGCGTCACCATCGCCATGATCCTGGTCAACATGTTTGGCGTCATGTGGCTGTGGGACATCAGCCTCAACGCGGTGTCCCTCGTCAACCTGGTCATGGTGAGAGGCGCAGCGCCACAGGGATAAGTGGAATGACGCCACAGGAACTGACTTGGTGTGCTTTTTGCAGGCTTGCGGTATTTCCGTGGAGTTTTGCAGTCATGTGGTTCGAGCGTTCTCCATCAGCATGAAGAAAACCAGGGTGGAGCGGGCAGAGGAGGCTCTGGCTAACATGGGAAGCTCGGTATGGCTCGCTTTGACTTGACACAAACACCAGAGAACAGTGTGTTAAGATGAACATCATTAAACATCACTCTACTAATGCTAATATTACTACAGCTACGACTGCTACTATATAATAATGGTAATCATATTACTGTACAGTAAATCCCTGCTATTAAGGGCTTATGTTCCAAATAATGGCCACATCAATCAATTAAAAAAGCCTTAAAATAACTATTTTTAAACGTTATAATATGCTTTTCACAGTCATCAAACACATTTTAAATCCTGTTTTGCACATTCGGACACAAGTTCAGCCGTACAGGATTCGATGGTTCTTACAAAACATGCAGTTATCTCTTCAAAGCATCTTCCTGCTGGAAAATGTTGAGTGAATAGACTTGTAAGACAGCGCCCTCTGCTGGATTTATAGATGCAGCATTATTTTATAGATGGCTCCATCAAACCACTATCTATTCATATTACGGTACCTTAAAAATGAATTATTTACTATTTAAAGCAGACAAAATTAATTTTCCACTGTCATTCAAGTGTTGAAAGAAGTTAACCACTGTTTAATACAAAGGGGTTAAAACAACCAACACCTACTCAGTTGCCTAGTGGTTAGAGTGTCTGCCCTGAGATTGGCAGGTTGTGAGTTCAAACCCCGGCCGAGTCATACCAAAGACTATAAAAATGGGACCCATCACCTCCCTGCTTGGCACTCAGCATCAAGGGTTGGAATTGGGGGTTAAATCATGATTCCCGGGTGCGGCACCGCTGCTGCCCACTGCTCCCTCACCTCCCAGGGGGTGATAAAGGGGATGGGTCAAATGCAGAGGACAAATTTCACCACATCTAGTGTGTGTGAGACAATCATTGGTACTTTAACTTTAACTTAACATGTTCTAGGTTGAGGCTGCCGGTTTGGAAAGGTGTCGAAAAAGAAGCTTATCGCACACAGTTTGGATATTTCCTTAGTTGGCACAATTTGGCTTTTGATGTTTTGTGCAACTTTAGAGGCAAATGTTTTGAATCCACGACATCAATCAAGATTCAAGATTGTTTATTGTCATATGCACAGTTAAACAGACAGTTTGCCGTACAATGAAAATCTTACTTTGCTAGTCCACCCTTCAACAAGTCACACGGTACTTAGCTAAAAATAAAAAATAAAAACAAAAATGTATATACAAGGCACAGTAAGTAACATAACATTATTGCACATTCTGATTGGCAGTCAACAGTATAAATATGGAGGTGACATTTGGTCACAGCAGCAGTTAAAGTGTCTTTAGTGATCAAAGGTGAAAAGTGTCTACAGTGATGGTTCACAGTTCGGGGGTGGTCATGGTAGCTGTCTTTTGTTCAAAAGTCGCTGCTGGGCTTTCTTTATTGTTTGTTGGGTGTTGTGATCCCAGGTGAGGTCCTCGCTGATGTGGGTCCCGAGGAATGTGAAGGTTTTCACCCTGTCCACCTCAATCGCACTGTGACTAACATCTGTGACAGTGATTCCCACCTTTTTTACATCTTACTTTATCAATTGTGTTCTTTTTGTTGTAGGTTTTCAGCGGGATCACGTTGACAAAGTTCGGCGGCATCCTGATCCTGGCACTATCCAAGTCACAGATCTTCCAGGTTTTCTACTTCAGGATGTACTTGGCCATCGTGCTGCTAGGCGCCGCGCACGGCCTCATCTTCCTCCCCGTGCTCCTCAGCTATGTCGGTCAGTAGCGCTCCGAAACGCACCGATCGTCCCGTAGCTTTTTTACTCAACATGCGCTCTCTCTCCCTCACAGGTCCCTCTGCCAACAAGGCGAAAGTGTTAGCCGCTAACAAACGCTTCATCGGTACTGAAAGAGAGCGGCTCCTCAACTACTAGCCGGCCAAGCGGTGGCCATTGTTTTTCTTGCCGCTATTACTGACACACTTGTCATCAGCACCGTTAGCCGCTCTTGTACATGGATTGGACTCAGGAATATTTCACAGACAGTCATGACATTCCTTCTCCATCACACTACGTGGACTGACTCAGCTTCGGTATCAGGGAAATCAAGACAAGCAGACACTGTGGAAAGTCAGTTTATACTTCTGGGATGACGATTTGGGAAACTGAAGAGTAATAATATTGGTCACTTTCAAAAAAATTATATATGTAACAGTTTATAACATCAAATTGTGTTGTTACTGAGCAAGGATGCAATATAGATTTTGAATAGACGCATCCTAAATGCCTCTTCGCTCCAGCAAGGCAAGTGTGTCACGGTTTTACCCTCACTTATGCAGTTACTAAACCATTTATTTGTAGCATACAATACGTGTGCGTGTGTAAATAGCTCAAAGGGAACTAATTTAATTCACACATCCCTAGCAATAATAAGTTATTATTTTACATAATCTACTGTGGAAACTTGGCAACAAAAAACCTTGTTTAGCAGCATTGAAGCTATTGGTATATTGAAGCTCTTTAATTACTGGTGCACATTGGAAAGATTGTTCTTAATAGTACCACTCGGTATATTTTTTAAGTGATATTGAAATAATTGTTTGTTTTGGGGATGAGAGGCTGAATGGGGTATGTGGGGGTGGGGGGTCTTCTTGACAAAACCATTCCTTTTTGGGTAATAGTTTTAAAATCAATTTTAATACATTAAAACGTTCTCAAAAACTATTTTGTATTTGTTGCCTCTTCATGTCCTTATTTTGTGAATTGTTTGGCCTCTAAAGCAGGGGTCGCTGACCTTTTAGAATATGAGGGCTATTTTCTGGGTACCGAGTAATACCAAGAAATACCAGTTTGATTTTAGTGTGCAGACAGTGACCACAATAATTATCGAAAACAATTTACCAACCTAGGAAACATAAATATCCACATGCAACAATATTTTAATCAATTCCAATTTTTTTTAAATGAGTACGGCTATATTTGTAGGATATCACTGTCATTTTATTTTTTATTAATTTTTTTTTTTTTTTTACAAACAAATCATGTTCAAGTTACACTATTTAATTTGCCAACGGTTTAAAAAAAGTAGCATTTACATTGTTTTTTTTTTTCAATTAAATTGGTTAGAAAATAAGTTATTTTGAAGTAAAAATTTTTTATAACATTAGTTTAGTTTATTATTTCTTCGGTCAGTGGTTAACAAAATAAACAAACAGTTTTACATAAACAAACAGTTGTACATTCATAAATTGAAAATGTTGCAGACCAAAAGGGTTTAGGCTGGAGTTGAACACTTATTGCGCCTAACCCTATAAACAATGTCAAATACAAGATGAGCTTCCAAAAAATATTAAATTTCCTTTGCACAACATATTATAAATACACCTTGTACACAACATAAACACTGTTCAATTATATACACAGTAAATGCATGTGAAATATCCTTGTACACGTGTTAAACCTTTGTACCAATTATACACTATATACATACAATTATACTTCCATTATTATTTATATCCCACATTTAGTTTGTAATTAACATCGATTATAGTATTAACTACTGTGTTGATTCAAGAGTGATATATTTTTCAAGACATAGATCTTAAAGTGTTTTTTAAATGTGTGAATGGAACTGGAACATTTTAAGGAATCATCCAAGCTCACATATAAACATTCGGTTATATTTCATATAAATGAAGTGTTGGGGCCAAATTTCCTTATTTGTTTATATTGTTTTTATTTTGTTTTCTCTAATGGATTGCTGACCTCAGTTCATGCTGAATTTCCTGTTCGGCAGATTGCTCCGCCCACTTCCTCTTGAGAACCAGGAAGTGTTGACAGGGGTGGGACCGTTGCTATGGTGCGGTTGCCATGGTAGCCTCTTTTAATTGGGTTCAGGTGTGAGCACTGGTGGGGCGATTGCATGGAGAACAAACAGTTTTCGACCGTGCCGTGCGTGGTCAGGTCTCGCTGCTGTGACAATGTGCCATTCAAGGTCAGCATACATTATGTTCTATAGTCTACATTTGATTTAATTTTGATAGCATAAAATAAACGGATTGTCATATCCAAACACAAAACTACAGTACTGGACATTCAATCATTTGCACGCGTCAAACTAGCCAACACAGTCGCCCTCAGTATCAGCCCAGAGGTAAGGGCTGTACATGAAGTATTGCCAAGACAGCCATATATGTATATATATTATTGATTTCATTACATTTGTATTCATTTGGCATAATGCTACGAATGTGATTCTTATCCTGTAAACCGTATACAAGGCGTGACAATATTATGACATGCGCAGTAGGCAACGTGGTGTTCGCGAGGAGGAACGTTGCCTTCAGAAACTGTCGGATGTAACGCCACTCCCCGTCAAACATTACATAAAAGTATGACATAAACTTACTTATTTGGTGTTTGTGTGCGAATATAGTGATACGAATTCTTAATGTGTTACTTAATTAAGTATGCTGTTATTGAAATATTAAATGGAAACTTTTGGGACGTGGAAAGTTAAATAAATAATAACAATAAAGTTGACAACTATGAGCTGTTATAAATACAAAGTAAAATTTAAAAAAAAAGAAGCAAAAATCCGGAAAAACCAACGCGTTTTTCAAAAATAAGGGGCGGAGGGTTCCTGGTTTGTACCCAACTTCCGCCATCCAACTCACGGCCGTTGTGTCCTTGGGCAAGACACTGTTTAAATGTGTGTGAATGTGACATATAATGTAAAGAACGTTGGATATTGTGTAGGTATAGTAAAACGCGCTATATAAAACACAATCAAAACACAAATTTGCATAAACCAACTTGTGAGCCAAGTATAGTAATTATGAACAAACAATATGAAAGCAGTTTTTGTGATTAAAAAAAAAAGACGAACTGGAAAAACCAACGTAATGAAAATGGAATGGGCGTTCTCGGTCACATGAGATTGAAATTTTCTCTATGAGCCAGTCACAAGTAATTTATTGACGGTCCCTTAACCACACGAGTCAGCACGGGCTGACATGCGCAGAATGAGCTGTAACGCCGGGGTCAAACAGCAGGCGGGAAGTTGTATACGCAGACATATTCTACGAGGAACTAACTTCACCTCGGTCGAGGGAACACTCCCGTGAAGACTGTACGTGTACTCTTAGTAAGAGTTTTTTACCATACACACAACAAAAGTAAGGTAATGTCGAAGTAAGACGTTTACAACAACAGCTATCGAGGAGTTCTAGCCGAGTTTGGTTTCAAGCTCCTGTGGTCGGCGTCGACTCGTGACTTGATACATTTCAACGTTTATTTCTTTAATATAGTCATTTTCAAATTTACATCAATTCAAGAGTGATTTTTTTTACAGGAATAGCAACACAAAAATAAAATATTAGACAACTCTAGCGAATGTGCTATTTTTAGAACAGGCTCGAGGGCCACCTGGTGCGCACGCGCAGGGCCCCTGTCAGGAATTCTCGACCCTATTAAAAAAACATAGAGAGCATCGACTGTGAAGCTGCTGTTACCACAATCCTATTTTCCGGAATTGTCCTAACATTAATTTACAAGGCACCCCGTGGTGTTGACTCCCAACAGAGCACCTACACGTACACCGCTAGAGGGCGCTTGACGCTGATTAAAACAGGCAGCTAATGCACACGCATGAAGTCGGTGGAACATCCACTATATTAAACAATACTTCTCCTTGTTTTGTGTTTCTAAATGTGCTCATTTTACTCACAATCGATCAAATGATGCATTTTTTGTCCCTCACGCCTTGTGCATTATCCATTCTAGATACGAGCTTGCAGCCTATGACTTATTCATAACCCGTGCTGGGGGACTAAAGGCTGCTATTTGAATTTGGCTGGGAGATTGAAATATTTATTTCCTTTGCATGCAGGTGCTGTGTGAGATTAGGCAACATAGATTCTCCGGTTTCATCCATAAGTGACTCAGCAGTTCAGAAAGGTATATTTCATACATAAAGCAGCCCTCCATTTGAAATAGGTAATGTGAAGTGATGTGAATTATATTTATATAGCGCTTTTCTCCATTGACTCAAAGCGCTTTTACATAGTGAAACCCAATATCTAAGTTACATTTAAACCAGTGTGGGTGGCACTGGGAGCAGGTGGGTAAAGTGTCTTGCCCAAGGACACAACGTGACTAGGATGGCGGAAGCGGGAATTGAACCTGCAACCCTCAAGTTGCTGGCACGGCCACTCTACCAACCGAGCTATGCCGCATAGCAGTATGCTATGCTACTGCATAATGGCAGTTCTTAATCAAATGTTTGTTATCAAATAATATTTCTAGAAATAATACCACATACTGCAAGTTATGAATTGTATAATGTTCCTAATGAGGTCTGTCGTGATGAAAATTAATGAAAATCCATTTTCTACCGCTTTAATGAAAATATTAAATGTATTTAATTTGCACTGCTGTCTGTGCCCCATATTAAGCTCCGCACCGGTTGGCTGAAAGATGCCTCTCCCCCTACCCTGCCCACCCATGACATAGCACCTGTAAAAGTTGATAGAGCTAGATAGATAGACATACTGTAGGTTTCTAACCTGGACATCAACCCGAACCATAACAGTAAACCTTAACAAAAACCTCGATGGCTTAAAACCCTAATTTTACCCTCATTTCAAACCCTAACTGGAAACCATGACACTGATTTGGAACCCCATTCCTGGCTTTAGAGTAGACTCTAACCCCAATTAAAATTCCTGACTGGAAACTCTAATTGTTAAATGTTATACTGTTTTTTTTGTTCATATAAATTCATGAAGAACTATAAATAATAGACTACAGTTGTCCATCGCCACGTTGCGTTTCAAAGTTTGCGGCTTTATTTTTGTTGGAGAGTTGTTTAATTTATTAGAACATTACATACTGTATATCTCTAGGCAGCATGGTGTGGCAGTGGTCAGTGCTCGTGCCTCTCACCAAGAAGGTCCTGGGTTCGATTACCTGGCTGATTGGCGACATCAAATTGGCCCCAGTGTGTGAATGTGAATGTTGTCTATCTGTTGGCCTTCCGATGAGGTATACCCGGCCTTCAACCCGAGTGCAATTGGAATAGGCTCCAGCCGCCCCGTGACCCTAAAAGGGACAAGCGGTAGAAAATGGATGGCATTATAGCAATATAATGTGTTTTTGGCCTAAATTAAGCAAAATGGCTGAATGGGGGGGGGGAAAAAACCCAGTAAAAATATCAAGCCTGTATTGCGACACATGACTTCATCCAGGAAGTGAATAACAGTGGTGGTCAACCAAGCCAAAATGGCTGTTGTGCAGCAAGCAGCGCGCAAACTATCTGAGTGCGCAAGAGGCCTAGATCTTCCTGCAAAAAAGAGTGACGAGCAAAAAATGGAACAATGCAATGGAGGTCCCTATACTTAATCAAAAAGAGATTTGTTGAGTGATATAAGGCTTATATATATATGTCTGTTGCCTTCCCAGATATATCGAACTATTGTGCTCCAGATGCCATTCAACACAACAAAACAGATGACAACTTGGAAAAGCATGGAGGTCTCCAACTTCTTTGTGTGTGGCTAGGTCAAGGAAAGGTCAAGACTCTACCGGATAAATCATGCATAGTTTTTGCTCGGGTAAGGTTGCATTTCATGTTTTAATTTTGCATCTTCGCAAAAGCCATCTTTGTTTCACGTTTCAGAGTACGCATGTTTTTCCCCTACTTTATCAAAATATAACTATAGATGTCAATATTGTGTATGTGCCGAAAACTTAACATGATTGCGGCTTTTGGTAAAAGCTTAACCCTTTTAAGTATTGCTCACATTTGCTTTCTTTTATTTAGACTTGCCGAGTCGGTGCTTTTCGAAACACTTGTAGCAAAAATGTCTTTTAAGAAATACAAATAATATAAAGATAATACTTAAATTAGAAACATTAAACGTTAAAAGTATATCAAACAAACCTTTAACAATGTGATCACTGCAAACTCGTGCATTATTCGACTCTGGTCCCTTGGACTGTAGTGCGTGCTACTTTTCTCAACGTCGTTTTGTAAAATCTTTCAGTCTTCCGCCCTTCTTGATTACCTCTCGAGGAACTCTAAAGAAACGTTTATCCTTTTTGCGATTTGAACGGTTTGTACAGCCGAAAACAACGCAATCATAGGGCATTTTTCTTCAAGAAAGGCTAAATGGCGCCTTGTAGTCATTAAGAACAGACACTGGCTTGACCACCACGCATATGCAATGATAGGATGTCGTTATATGCAACCCAGCAATAGGCCAATAGATAAGACTAAACCAAGCAGAGTGCTGTTCAGTATTGTGGCCACTGTTTGGCTCAGCCTCATTAGCATTACTATATTGGATTATGACTGTAAAGGGGACAATGTTGGTGTTATTGTCTGTCTAGAAGGCTCTCATACTGTTAAACTATATTTAGATTTTTTTAATGCTCTGGGTATAAAAATACTCAGTTTCGTAATTAAAAAGTTCTACTTGGCGGAAATTAATTTACCACAGTCAGGACCGAAACCAATTATCAGCGATAAAAGAGGGATTACTGTAATTAATATACAGTAAATATAGAAAAAAAACAGCATTACAGTTAGGGTTTCCAATAACTAGTGTTCAGATTTTAAATTAGGGTCAGATTAAATGTAAATGTAAAAATATAAAAAAATATATAACAAGTTTTTTTTATTTATCATCAGTTTGATGTCAGTATTTTTTATATGATAGCGGTTATGATAAACATAGTTATTGTTAACATTGATTATTATATACTGAATATATCATTAGAATATAACTATAATATAACATGTCTTTAATATTTAACAACTAAACAATTGGTTTAAAATAAGCCTATTTAATTTTTGCCATTTAAGTGATTTTTTTTTATTTTTTACTTTAATCGTACACAGCTGAACAAAATAGTCTTAGTCACGGCCGTCTCTCCTGCAGCATCTACCAACTTTATCAATAAATAAGTGTAAGAGGCGATTAATGTCCTGCTTTGCGTCACTGGTTTTCTGTTACAGTGGCTTCAGCTGTCTCCATAAGGGACTCTTGGGTGTGGAACAGAAGGGATTAAGTAGCCGTGTTGAACACGGAGAAGGTCCATTGAACTTTGTGGTGTTCTGCTCGGAGAAATAGACGTAACGTGGCTTCTATTAATTGTCTTTTAGAGTAAAACGTGCAGAAGAAAGTGGGTTAACGTGCCACCAAGTCCCACATTCCCAATGTGTGTTTACAAAGCTGAGCCAAACATGGAAAAGTCCTGAGTCACTGTAGTAGCAGCGCGGTGACGGGAAAAAGTGAGAAAAACGCCACGTCAGCCGAACGTTGGTATTTTCTAGGGAAGGGCAATAGACCCCCAAAAAGGATGGTCGCATATTTTCACAATGAGGGTCACTTATGTGCTCAGGAAGACCTGTCAATGGAGCCTTTTATGAGCCGCTCTGGGGGGAATTAGGCCGTCAATGGGGGCCGCTAAGCTGTGTATGGCGTGCGTCCTCGCTGTTTGTTTTGATGGTGGCACGAGACCTCCGCATTGCTTGTTTATGTTGGCGTGAGAGCAATCTGGTAAATTTTCTAAACATAAACCCCGCAGCGGCACTTGGCCAGCTTCACTTAGCAACAAAACCCGATCGACCCAGCCCTTAAACCATCCCTTGTCCCGAATTTACGGATTTTGCCGACTTCCCTTACCCGCCTTGTTCTAACATGCCAGAGGCCATTCACGTTGGAGACCTGATGCGTACAGTGGCGATTGCTCTAAGACTGCAAGGGAAGCTGAGAGCTTCCCCTAAAATCTAAAAAAAAAATTGTCAGAATTGGCTACTTTGGCAAGAGCTGACACAACTTTCTTCTCTTTAACTGTGGTTGCATTACAATGCATTAAACAGTGTTGAAACCGAGCATCCATTGACTTTAATGGGGGAGCATAAAGTGGGGTGTTCCACTGGAGCCAAACTAGACAATCATTGAATTAATGCTCAGCTCTGTCACAAAAGTGTCTAAAAGTGAACGAAAAGTGGGCTCAGCCAGGCTTCTGTATGACTTTTGGATGATCTATCTATGGCGCTTTTTCACAATCCCTTATTTAAATTGAAGGCAACATAAGCGAATCAGGGATCTTGAAATATAAACCACTGCCAGAACAATTTTCTAGTTTCATTCTGTTGTCCCGTGTTGATATGGAGAATTTTATAATCCTGTAAGTGGTTTTCTTTGTAAAATCTAGCATCTTTATATCTTTTTAGGCATCTGTGTACATGTTGCAAACAGCCCTTTCAAGAATCAAAATTACTGTCATTGTAAATAATTGTCCTTAAATATGTTTTAATATCTGTATTTCATTTAGTAAATGCCCTGTCAAATACAGTAAATGCCATTTACTGTATTTGAGTTCTTGTGAGAATTTGTCTCTGGTCTGCTTACTGCTTTCACCGTGCCGCTCAAGCAGTTTTTCATCTTTTGGAGATGAATAAAGTATCCGTCTGTATGTATGTATGTATGTATGTATATATATATATATGTATGTATATATATATATATATGTATATGTATGTATATGTATATGTATGTATATGTGTATATATATATATATATATATATATATATATATATATGTGTATATATATATATGTATATATATATGTGTATATATATATGTGTATATATATGTATATGTATACATGTGTGTGTATATATATATATATATGTGTATATATATATGTGTATATATATGTATATGTATACATGTGTGTATATATATATATATATATATATATATAAAAAATTATAAGCCATTTATAGCAGCGCCGTGATCATTTCCGTGTATCCCTATGTTTACATCATCGAGTGGTCTGCGGTTTCCTTGCTTCCTGTAAATTTATTCTAGATCATAAATCATGCATCTCACCTGGACAGAAGTAGTCTGAGTAGTTATTCCGACAAGTTGGTGGTAGTGGTACATTTTGAAAGCCATTTAGGACTCGAAACTGGTGAGGACGACACGAAAAGACGCTTGGGTCTCCCCCCCATGGAGGTGTTTGGATGTTTTTTAAGTGCTTTATAGGCAGAATTGCGCGGCTCCCGTAGGCTCCACTGTAAGCAAACTTTTGAGTGCATTTATTTAATATTTAGGATGCCAAAAAAATAATATAGTAGCATCCATCGTTGTGTCTTTCATGATGATTGTGAACGATATAGCAAAATACATTTAAAAATGCAGTTCCTCTTTAAGAAAGAACAAACATACAAGTGACTCTCCTTGATTGGACAAGCAAAAGTAATTTATTTACAATCCAAAACAAGCAATAAGGTTTAGTGTTTGCTTTTAACTAGAAATATCTGGGCTTGCCAGCAGAAACAATCTTATTTTTCTTTAAAATCGGCAGCAACTTACATTCCTATCGTTACAATTTGGGCATTTTTTTCTGCAAATATATGAAACAGATCAGGTACAGTTAAGTAGCTGGCAAAATGTTGGAGACACGAATATGAATAGCATGAGCAAGTGTGTCGAAACTTTTGACAGGTAATTCCTGCTCCTCCTAACTTTTTAGAAAGTTACATGCCAAATGAAAGTCATTTACTTAAACATTTTTCTTTTTTGCACCATTCTGACAGCCCTTACAGCACCTTCGGGTGCCAGCAATAAACTCTAACATAGAGCACAAAGCGATCTTACACTGGTTAAAGTGATCGGAATTGCAAAAAAGAAAACAGTTTCTCATGCAGATTCTACAAAAGTAAGCGCATAAGTCCCAGAAAGGATAAAGGTCCATGGAGCAAAATTATCAGCTTGGTAAAAATCGCATAATTTTCCAGGAAAAAGTGCACTTTTTAACAAAAAAGTCAAGTCCCTCTGTGTCACAACCAATCAAAGCAGATTGATGATTAAAAAAAATTTAAAAGAAGTGTAAAATATACAAAATGACGGCGGTATGGAAGAGAAGCATGCACACTGGAGGCAATCAGGAGGTGTCGATACTCCTGACGGCCCACCGCTGCTAGGAGGTCTGCAGTAGGCGTCTGTAGTGCGGCATGACCTCGTGCTCCGGCAGGTGCAAGTTGAACTCCAGCGCCACCAGCACAGGGAACTCGAAGGCGATCAGCTCCCTGCGGTTCACTCGGAACCTTTCCTCCAGTTTCTGCAAGATGAAAACCAGAAAATTACAACAGTAAGGAAGGGTCATGGCTAAATGTAGGAGGTCACTAGTAAAGCTTCAAGGAAATCAAACGTCTACTTCTTGTCTAGTAAGGTGCCTATAATATTGTGTAGTATAGAAGAAGATATTTTCACTGTGATTTATGAAAAATGTAAAAACCTAATTATATAGAAAATAGTAGTACGGTACAGTAAAAAAGGACAATTCTATTTTGTAACAGCAAAGAGAGAAGCACAAAAAAGACCAATAATAATGTATGTAATATGCGTCAACAGGTTTATGCACATATTTAAAACATGATATTCAAAATTATATTAGCATTTTTCCACAAAATATTTTCTGAATGTTACTTTACGTTGTGGTGAAGAAGGAGCTGAGCTGGAAGGCAAAGCTCTCAATTTACCGGTCGATCTACGTTCCCATCCTCACCTATGGTCATGAGCTTTGGGTTATGACCAAAAGGACAAGATCACGGGTACAAGCGGCCGAAATGAGTTTCCTCCGCCGGGTGGCAGGGCTCTCCCTTAGAGATAGGGTGAGAAGCTCTGCCATTCGGGGGGAGCTCAAAGTAAAGCCGCTGCTCCTCCACATCGAGAGGAGCCAGATGAGGTGGTTCGGGCATCTGGTCAGGATGCCACCCGTACACCTGTTGTGTATGTTTAGGGCACGTCCGACCGGTAGGAGGCCACGGGGAAGACCCAGGACACGTTGGGAGGACTATGTCTCCCGGCTGGCCTGGGAACGCCTCGGGATCCCCCGGGAAGAGCTGGACGAAGTGGCTGGGGAGAGGGAAGTCTGGGCTTCCCTGCTTAGGCTGCTGCCCCCGCGGCCCGACCTCGGATAAGCGGAAGAAGATGGATGGATGGATGGTTACTTTAAATAAAATAATAATTTTCAAAGTTGTAGTTAAATATTTGGAATATTCTTTGACAAAACAACCGATATAAAAAATATTGAATAAAATGTGTACTTGAAATGTTCTAAATGGTTTTTAATTTTGTAAAATATCGTATTAGTATTTCTCGTCATTTTTTCACAATTTAAATATTGTATTTATCTGAATTTTCTATCACACTAGTTTGTATTTTGAATTTAACATTTTTCAGAATTTATTTCATATTTTTATATATTTTTTTAAATAACTTCAAAATTATATTCATATTAAAATATTAAAAATAAGTATTGGATTATTTTATTAAACATTTTCAACATCTTAGTCTATTGAATAATTTTCAAAATTACATTTTAACTTGTCATTGGTATTTTTTACAACATTTTATTAATTTAACAAGTTTTATTCCTATTTTTTGCAAAAGTTAGTTTTCTAGGCACTTTAAAATCTGTAAGCTAATGTTAAGCACTTTTCAGTTCAATTACAATCAAGCATGTTAAAAAAGACAAACAAAATCAGCCTTTTCATACAAAACACCCAAATAAGTAATTTTCCCACTAAATATGACTAGAGAAATATTACAGTATATGATGAGAATGAACATTTGAAAGCTAGCTCATGCTGCATTTCATAAAACTGTGAATTTCAGAACTCCAACCTCTTAAAGTCAGCATTAACACAACAGTGGTGTCCATGAGTAAGTTAGTATTTCCTACTTTCCAGTGTTCCTGAATGCAGCACAAGGTTACTCAAGTGTCTATTGGAGTGTGTGCAAGTGCTTACGTCGATGAGCAGCTTGACCTCATGCTTCTTGAGGTCCCCGCCAATCTTGGCTGCCAGGAGGACGCATGCTCCCGTGCAGAGTTTGCGGTTCTGCTTGTTGAGTTTTCCCTGAAGGACCAGCTTCTCGAAGTACACAAACGCCATGGCCACTGTGGGCTCCTCATAGCCGCACTCGTCCTGAGCCAACTTCTTTATCTCCCTCTTTAGGCTACGCAAGACAGCGTGGAGGTGAATGACGGGGAACGTTCAATGACCGTCACTATCTAATCCATTGGCTTCACCTGCGGATCTTGCTCAGCGTCAGTCGGATGTGAGGAAACTTCTCCTTGAAGGTTTCGTTCATGTCCTTCTTCAGGTCAGATGGTTTGACGTACTCAATAACCGTCGTCTGCCAGGACAGAAAAAAATAGCTAAGTTAAGACAGCCGGGGAAAAGAAGAATGGGTCATTTTTTAAATATATTTAAAACAAAAATATATTTTGTATAAATATTTTTGAATTTAACATAAAAATAAATAATGAAAATGCAATACAATTACATACAAAAAATACATGATTAAAATAAAAAACAAAATGTATGTATTTAAATAAATAAAAATTAAATGTATACAACTTGCTAAATATAAATGTAATTATACAACTAAAAAGCCAGGAAATGTATAAATTGATTATGAAATGGTTATATTGCTTGTGTATAACACGTTATGTCACAAGCTAATGCTAAAAGTGTTTAAAAAAACTATAGTGCGAAAATAAAGAGCACCTCCCGCTTCCATTTGAACTTTCAGTCACCAGGTAGTAAGACAAAAATGTGAGGAATGTAACGTTCCCACCGCTACTCTTGACACAATGACCATTGTTGTTGCACGTCAGCCTTTTGTAGTTGGTGGGAAAGACAAAACATGGCCTGGCCTTGACACAGCGTTCAAATATGTGTCAGGAAGGTGGCAGTAAGTTTGGTCCAAAACAGCTACAACGGGTCTGAAATGCAGCGCGTGGGTCGTTTGCCGCCCGCAACTCGTATTTTAATTGAAAAATACAATAAACTGCATTAGAATATTAATATTTTTTTAAGACAAAAGAAAATGGTCAGAAAAAAAAGTTAGCATAGCATGCATATGTTGAGCTACAAATAGCCTTCTCAGATTTTGTATCAACATTTGCCAGAAAATGGTTGATTAGTTCCTTCTGTAATAACACTATTTTCACTATTCTATTGTTTGCTTGTGACAAATAACGCTAACAGGCTAAATAGTAGACAAGTGTCATGGCCGCTCTGTTAACCCAGGTATGTGTATTTCAGTGTTTTCCAATTTCTATTTGTTCAGTACTGTACATTGGATTGGTCTAAGCGCGGTCCTTGGGTCGTTTGAGTTTTCTGTATAAACACACACGAGAGGGGCTTTTTAAGATTCCCCATGTAGTCGTCATGGCGGGAAAATGCAGGAGGTTCGCTAACGCCCCAAATAACTTTGTATCTTCACATATTGTATCAGCAGCAAAACAGACGAGTTCAAGAAAGAGACGTTTGTCTCACACTCTTTTTTGTTTGTTTGTGTTGCCTTCACTGACTCACCATGTATGAAGGAAAGATGAGCACTCTCTTGTGTTTCCCGCAAGGCCACTGGGGGTCGTCTAGAAGATTAGGGTCGTATTCGCGGAAGTCGCTCAGATCGTTTCCTAAGACCATCAATAAAAAGTGATCAAACAATTTAACTGCTTTTAAGGCTTCAGGCTTTGCTACACTTTTTTCAAATCAAGCCTGACGCTCTGGCAACTACCAGTCAGCTACAAATGTGGGAGCTGTTAGTTGTCCCATTCCTTCATGTCACGTTGTTGTATGTGATTTATGACATGTATTATGTTGAGGCAGATGGGTACTACAAATGTAAAAAAAAAAAATGATAAAGACAACCAACCGGTGTCCAAGCTGCTCTGGTTGCTGTTGGCGCGGGCCAGGCTGAGGCTGCGATGGCTGGCGTTACGAGACTGAGAGAAGGACGAGGTGGAGTCGATGGTGTTTCTGCGCCCGCCCAGCACGTTGGTGGGGTACAAAAACTGAGTGTAGGACACCGTCTGTAAACACACACGCGCACACACTCACTTTTATCTCGTTTTATTGACCTATTTTAGCCATGTGGACAAACAACTTTTTGCCTATTTTGGTTTATTTGCATCAGATAATAAAACTTAAAGCTGCAAAAACATTTTAAAATGCATGTCAACTTTTAACCACAGATTATATTATATTTATATATATTTATTTATCTTGTTATATTGTTGATTATAAATAACTATTATAATATTTTATAATGAATGTTCAAATTAAATAAATAAAACATCCATCCATCTATCTATCTTATTCTGCTGATCCAAAGTGGGGGATAGCAGCCTGAATAGAGAATTCCCAGTGACCGTGTCCGAGCGAAGAAAACCTCGGTCTTTGAGCTGCTCTTTGCCTGATTCCTCACCTAGGACCTGTTTGTCATGGGAGAACCTACCAGGGGGCATAGAAGCCTTGGACAACATAGCTCCTCGGACCATTGGTACACACAAACTCCTCTACCATGATAAGGTAGATGTCAGGGAGGAGGTAATAAAACAATACAACAAATTATATTTTTTGTAATACATTAAGTGTTAGAAGGGAACTGCACTTATTTCTTGTAATTTTACCTATCATTTACAATCCTTATATAGGACAAGAACACGTTTGCATTTTTGTATTTGCAATATATGACAAGTACGAGGTGGCCAACAATGAAGCGAATGGGAGTCATCTATTGCGCCCATAAAGCCCTCTAAAAACCGCCAACAATACTCCATTTACATGTTGTGACGTGCGTTTTGACCAAGTATTAGCGATATTGTTATTAAAAGCGCTAATGCCGAATTACTACTTTTAGTGGTGCCGTGATCATAGTGAGGTTACTAGCTTATACAGCTATTGACATACAGAGCCGGTGACCTGCTGCCTATTGCCTCTGATTTGGTAAAAGTTAATTCTAGATTATAACTCAGGCCTTTCACTTGTATAGTAGAAGGTTGTGACCATAAACCGAGAAGTTGGTCAACTTTGAAATTCAATTTATACCTGGAGATGGCGAGAAAAGACATGAAATGAACCTTGTCTGCACTAACTTTTTTTTTTTTTAAACCGGTATGAGGATTATGATTAATTCTTCATTGAAACGGTAGAATATAAACATCCAATCGTGTCTCCATGAGAGCAGTACAGTAAGTGATTGTTCTATTATGTTCGTAGTTTGTATTTCTTGCTTAGCACGTTGCAATAGTACCATTTGCTGGATCCGTTTTAAAACGTGTAGCTCATCTTCTGTATATTCAGGCTAAAAAATATAAGGTTCTGGATTATCCCAAAGTAGTCATTTCTGGCTCTCATTAAGTCTGCCATGATTAGTAGTAGTTAGTGGTGAAGGAAATAGCAAACTTTGTGATGCATCTATACAATTAATATGCCACTGTTTGCTTAAAATGATCAAAATATGTAAATATTACATGTTATTAATATTACATTACATATATAATTACAGCGTGTATATTAAACGATGGAGGTTTTTAGATGTTTTTTAGAGCGCATTATAGGCGAAATACAGCGACTCCCATTGGCTCCATTGTTTGCTGACTCTTGGCAGTGTTTATTTATGATTTAGAATCCAGAAAATAAAACATTCTTGTCTCACATAAGGATTGTGAATGATGGACACAATTCCAAAACAAGTGCAGTTTCTCTTTAATATTTAGAATGATATATTACAATTTATAAATAATATACACTAAATATATACCGTATTTTCCGCACTATAAGGCGCACCTAAAAACCACAAATGTTCTCAAAAGCTGACAGTGCGCCTTATAACCCGGTGCGCTTTATTACGATTCATTTTCATAAAGTTTCGATCTCGCAACTTCGGTAAACAGCCGCCATCTTTTTTCCCGGTAGAACAGGAAGCGCTTCTTCTTCTACGCAAGCAACCGCCAAGGAAAGCACCCGCCCTCATAGAACAGGAAGCGCTTCTTCTTCTACCCGCCCCCGGAAGAAGAAGAAAAAACGCGCGGATATCACCGTACGTTTCATTTCCTGTTTACATCTGTAAAGACCACAAAATGGCTCCTACAAAGCGACAAGGATCCGGTTCATAAAAAGACGCAATCTCTCCATCCGCACACGGATTACTACCGTATTTCACAGCAACTGATATTCCTGTGAACCGCACTGTGGAACGGGAGCACGTACGGTGAATATTCGCACCACAGGGAATGAGAAGTCATCCTTCACTGTGGTTCTAGCTTGCCATGCTAACTTCCACCCATGGTGATATTCAAAAGGAAGACCTTGCCAAAAGAGACCTTTCCAGCCGGCGTCATCATAAAAGCTAACTCGAAGGGATGGATGGATGAAGAAAAGATGAGCGAGTGGTTAAGGGAAGTTTACGCGAAGAGGCCGGGTGGCTTTTTTCACACAGCTCCGAAGGCGAACACACCTTCACTAAGACGGGCAGACAGCGCCGGACGACATACGCCAACATTTGCCAGTGGATCGTAAATGCCTGGGCAGATATTTCGGTCACAACTGTGGTCCGAGCTTTCCGGAAGGCAGGATTCACAGAACAACAGCGACACTGACTCCGATGACTTCGACGAGACGGAACCGGCCATTTTGGATACCACGCTTGCGCAACTTTTCAATTCGGACACCGAAGACGAAGAATTCGAAGGATTTACGAATGAAGAATAACTTCAGAAGGTGAGCGCTATGTTTATTTTGTGTGTTGTGACATTAACGTTCGAGCAACATTATGTTGCTATTGCTCTACACCATTTTGAATTTTACTATGTTTGTGATTGCACATTTGCGTACATTTTGGGACAGAGTTGTTAGAACGCTGGTTTTCAATATATTATTAAAGTTTGACTGAACTATCTGACTGTTTTTTTGACATTCCCTTTAGCGCAGCGTAGGCGCGGCTTATAATCCGGGGCGGCTTATTGGTGGACAAAGTTATGAAATATGTAATTCATTGAAGGTGCGGCTAATAATCCGGTGCGCCTTATAGTGCGGAAAATACGGTAATATTCGGGGGATATAACAACAGTTTTCGGATTACATCACAATAATTCTGGTTGTTATATCTTAATAGAATAAATATCCTTAATATTAATATATACAATTGTAAGTTAGTTTTTAGTTTGTAATACATTTTAGCATTCATTTGTGTAATTATATATTTTATTATAATTGACTCTTCTAATATTTAATTGAATTGTATATGTCAATGTATATGTTTTTATTATAATTTATGGTATTAAAAATATATATATGGTTTACAATAACTTTTTAAGTTGAAGAATTGACATTTGTTACTGTGTGTGCATTTGTATTTCAATATGATTTATTTCCATAATTTAGCAAATTCATATTTGCGATTTATATTTTAATTGTATTAATATAGCATCACATTAAAAAATTATATTATTAATCAAAAGACTGCAATAGTAAAAGATTACATGTATTGTTGGAGGTAGTTTATAATGTTTGCAAATGCCCACCTTTCCATCAGCCCCAAGCTCCACTCCCTCCAGTCCAATCACCATCTCTTTGGCACTGACGCCTCCCGACGGGTGGCGCTGGCGCCCCGCCTCCATCTTTACATCCCTGTCGACGAAAACAAGAACCTTTTAGAACTTTGCAAACAAGTCTCTTTTTTTTTGGCCGGCGACTAAAACGCCATATGGCAATGGGAAATGAAACGCTGGGCCCAAGAAGGAAAGAGTCAGTGAGGTCCTTGAACACACCAACGCAGACATGCTACCATGTTGGATGAAAGAGACTTTATGCTGCGTTCACTTGTCATGATTAGTTCAGTTAAAATGAACAGTGCTGCGTTTGCTCTACTAGTGCGGTTCACTTAGTCTAGCGTAAACTGCATTATCGAAACCTTGCTGTGCATCACACAAGTGGCCCGAGTCCACTTGAGAGAAGGGTCTCGGAAAGTGAACTCTGGTACGGTTTAACACTTAAACTGAATTGTGAACAGTAAACGACACACAGCAGCGTTAAAACACGCAGGAATGACAAATATTTGGGGAAAAATGTGTTGCCGACTTTGCTTTGACCTACAAGTCTCTCCCTCTTTGTGCATGTGTTCCAGTCTTTGACAACAGCACTCTTTGAAAATCTATTTTGGAAGCTTTTTATGAAACCCAAGTTGGTAAATATAAAATATTATAGAAGTAGTCTACATATTTAAACAAGTAGACAATATTTTAATTATGTTATGTATTATGTTACAAAAGCAGTTTAGTATACAGTATAATATAAAAAAAATAATATATTAAACTATTTTACATATTCAACCCAGCAGAGGGCTTTTTGATTTGAAATATTTTAGTTATGTTCAGAAATTTTACAAAAGCTCTTTGAAAGTATATATTACAAGCTTTTTGTGAAATCTAAGATGGTAAACATAGTAAATAGAAGTGTTGTCCCGATACCAAGATTTTGGTACCGGTACCGGTAAAACGTATTTCGTGCCTTTTAGGTACTTTTCTAAATAAACAGGACCACAAAAAATGTCTTTATTTTAACAAAAAATCTTAGGGTACATTAATCATATGTTTCTTATTGCAACTGTGTCCTTAATTAAAATGGTGAACATACAAGACAACTTGTCTTTTATTAGTAAGTAAGCAAACAAAGGCTCCTAATTTAGTCTGCTGACATATGCAGTAACATATTGTTACTGCATAATTTTTTTTAATTAATTATTAAGGACAAGTGGTAGAAAATAAATTATTCATCTACTTGTTCATTTACTGTTAATATCTGCTTACTTTCTATTTTAACATGTTCTTTCTACACTTCTATTAAAATTTAATAATCACTTATTCTTCTTTTGGATACTTTTCAGAGGCAGTACAGTACAGAATATGATTCATTAGTATCGCGGTACTATATTAATACCGGTATACTATACAACCCTAGTACGGTAGATAGTAAAAAAAAATGTGTATATATATATATATATATATATATATATATATATATATATTCAAGCTTGCAGGAAACATATTTGATTTACAGTACATTGTGAAAACTCGTAAAGTATTTTTGAAGCTTTTTGTAAGCTCTAAACAAGTAAATACAGTATACTATAGCAGAATAACATACCCAACATATTCAACCCACCAGATGACATTTAGGTTTGGAATATTGAAATTAAATCCACAAAATATGCCCTGAAAGATCTTCAAACGTATATTTTGAAGCTTTCGTGAAATATAATCTAGTAAATATAGTGGAATATAAAATTAACCCAATTTCAACCCAGCAGACTGGACTTTGGTTCGATATATTTGAGTTGCTTAATGTAATATGACTTAAAATTTCTTTAAAAGTATATTTCAGAAGCTTTTAGTGATATTTAAACTGGCAAATACAGCCTAATATACACTATGACACTAATCTTACATGTTCAACCCAGCAAACATGTTTTTGGTTTGAAATATTTGAGTTGTGTCATCACATATGTTAGAAAAGCTCTTTGAAAGTATATTTTATAAGCTTTTTGGGATATCTAAGATGGTAAATATGGCAGATTATAAATATAACTAATTTAACTCTGCAGGCGATATTTTGGTTTACAATACTTGAGTTACTTCATGAAATATGCCCTGAGGGCTCTTTTAAAGTACATTTTAGAAGCATTTGGTGAAATCTAATCCAGTAAATGCAGCTGAATATAAAAATAACTAACACAGTTTACCCAGCACAAGGTGTTTTTGTTGGAAATAATTGTCTTATGTCATGATATATGACACATAAGCGCTTAAAACGTATATTTTAGAAGCCTTTTAAAAAAAAATCTTAGATGGTAAAAAAGCAGAATATAAAAATTAAACATATTTAAGCAGGCAGACAGCATTTCGGTTAGGAATATTTGAGTTATGTCACCTAATGTTACAAAAGCTCTTAAAATGTGTATTTTAAAAGCTTTTTGTAAAACCTATACTATTATACCCTCGGAGCTCTTTTAAAGAAATATTTTAGAAGCTTTTTGTGAAATCTAATACAGTAAATGCAGCCGAATATAAAAATAACTAACAGTTAACCCAGCAGAAGGTGTTTTTGTTGGAATCAATTGTCTGTCACATAAGCGCTTAAAAAGTAAATTTTAGAAGCCTTTCAAAAAATCTTAATATGGTAAAAAAGCAGAATAATCAACACATTCAAGCAGGAAGACAGCCTTAAGTTTAGGAATATTTGAATTATGTCACATAATAATGTTACAAAAGCTCTTAAAAAGTGTATTTTACAAGATAAAAAATAAATAAATAAATAAATCGATGCTAGTAAGTATAGCAGAATATGAAAATAACCGACATGTTCAACCCTGCAGACGTCATTTAGGTTTGGAATATTTATGTTTAGTCAGATAACGTCACAAAATGTCTTAAAAGTACACTACAGGCCAAAAGTTTGGACACACCTTCTCATTCAATGTGTTTTCTTTATTTTCATGACTATTTACATTGTAGATTGTCACTGAAGGCATCAAAACTATGAAAAAAAAGGTGAAATAACTGAAAACATGTTTTGTATTCTAGTTTCTTCAAAATAGCCACCCTTTGCTCTGATTACGGCTTTGCACACTTGTGGCATTCTCTCGATGAGTTTCAAGAGGTAGTCACCTGAAATGGTTTTCACTTACAGGTGTGCTTGAAGCTCATCGAGAGAATGCCAAGAGTGTGCAAAACAGTAACCAGAGCAAAGGGTGGCTATTTTGAAGAAACTGGAATATAGAACATGTTTTCAGTTATTTCACCTTTTTTTGTTAAGTACATAACTCCACATGTTCATGTTCATAGTTTTGATGCCTTCAGTGACAATCTACAATGTAAATAGTCATGAAAATAAAGAAAATGCATTGAATGAGAAGGTGTGTCCAAACTTTTGGCCTGTACTGTATATTTTAGAAGCTTTTAGTGAAATGTAATCCAGTAAATGCAGTAGAATTTTAAAATAATTTACGTATTCAACTCAGATGGGGGGATTTTGGTTAGGAATATTTGAGTTTTAGCATGTAAAAGGTCACAAAAGCTTTCCAATCAAGTCTTTGCTTAAATGTTTTACTGCATAGCCTTTAGTCCCAAACTACACAAATAATATTTTTTTCATTTCCGGTGGAGACCAGAGTTGAAAAAGTGACTATAGGAGTGGATGCACAGAATAAATACTGCACCATTTAGTGACTGATGATTACTGAAGTTCTTATCTATACTCTTTCAGCCTCGCCTGGCGCTAAGAAATAAGATAAATAGAGGACTCAGCGTGACCTCACATGACTCTCCTTCTGCTTTGATGACACGTGAGGATGCTGTTGGAATAAAACGTGCTTTATATGTCCGATAAAGCGGTCTAGTAGCAGACATCACATTTTATCAAGCATTCCAGTCAATTGGACCACAAGAGAAGGCAGCCAAGAGCGAGGGAGGAGAAGGTTGCTTAGTAACATGCAGCTTTGCAAGACTGCTTGGTCCATGCTGCATGCTCACAAAAAGTCATAGAAAAGGTCATCAAAATAAATTCTTCATACAAGTCTGCATCCCAGCTTCTTGGTCACAATTTCAAACAGTTATTTTGGGATTGCACATCATTAGAATCTTCTAGCAGAAGAAAACTGGTCATTCTTGTGGTTGTGGAAGTTCACTACATCATACTCATACACTAACAATCGTTAAAGGAGAGGAGTTTAACTTTATTGCAGTTTTTAAGGGTGAATGAGTGTCAATAAACAGCAACCAGCAGTCCCAACGTGCTTTACAGTTTATTAGCTCACCACCTGTTGACCCGCTTAGAACATTTCCCCGTCATATTTGACATCCAATGAATGTGAAGTCTTAAATCACTGCGATAAAAATGTAGCATGATTTTAAAAACTAATGATGAATTCCCCAAATATATTTTTTTCTGTTGTATTACCATGAACCAATGAAAAGCATGTTTCTCCAAACAAAGCATCAATTAATTAATTAATAAAAAGGAAGTAAATAACATGTTGTCCTGTAACACTACCATGAAAAAACATGTCTGCTTAAAAAAATGGTTTTACTCAAAAAATATGCAAATTCCAAATATATTTTTTCTGTTAGAACAGTGATTCTCAGACTGTGGTATGTGTACCACTAGTGGTACGCGGGCTCCATATAGTAGGTACGCCAAACAAATCATTGGTGTCAGTAGGCAAAAATATTTCTAAACCCATTTAAATAATTAGCTGTGATTTATTTTTATTTATATATATTTTTCAATGCAGAAAAAAATCAATATAAATATGCAGGATTATGAGTTTAAATAAATAATAATAACCTGTCATTATTCATTATGATTACCGTATTTTCCGGATCATAGGGCGCACCGGATTATAAGGCGCACCTCCGATGAATGGTTTATTTGCGATCTTTTTTCATATACAAGGCGCACCGGATTATAGGGCGCATTAAAGGAGTCTTTTTCTTTTTCTTTTCTAAATGTCAAACACTTCCTTGTGGTCTACATAACATGTAATGGTGGTTCTTTGTTCAAAATGTTGCATAGATTATGTTTTACGCCCCGACCAAGATGGCGCCAGTATGTGCTTTGGCCTGCCGTCTCTCGCTGTCAGCTCTGTTCGTTTTTGTGTTGTTTGCGTCTATTTTCGTCTCTGTCAGCTCACTGCTTGTGTATGACCGCCAAACACTGTTGGATCTTTGCCCCTCTCCCACTGATATGATCAACTTCGACGTTGGTTTTTCGACGTCCAAGTCAGCTTTTTCACCTGGCCGGATTCCTGCCTTCCTTTCCCGCCCCCTGGCTCCTCTCCCCCGGCGGAAGCGTCTCCGGCGCCGCGGTAAACGTGGCGGCCAGCTGGTGAAAGTTAGGGCACTCCTGGCCCGGCTTCCCGTGGCTTCCCGAAGGAGGAATGGTGCGGTATCCGGTCTCCTCCTGCACCCACGCTCGCTCGATCCCATCGGCTCCTGGCTGGTTCCTATCGTTGGTTTGGAGGAAGAGGCTTGCCGTCGTCGCTCCTGCTGTCCCCGCCCCCGGAGGCGCGGGGTGGATTTCCGCCACCTGCGGGCTGTGTGTCGGGCCCCACCCGGATTAACTGCGGCCTTGGACGTGCTGGCCCCCGCCAGGTTCGGTCTTGTGAACGCAAGATCTTTGACAAACAAAACGTTTATCCTGAAGGATTTCTTCACTTCCCGCGGACTGGACTTCCTCTGTGTGACGGAGACATGGCTGAGAGCCGGTGAGTCCGCCCCTCTTAATGAACTTCTGCCTCCGGAGTGTTCCTACTTTAATTCCCCACGGCCGTCCGGTCGAAAAGGAGGAGGATTAGCAGTCGTTTTTAAAAATGACTTTAAATGCCGTCAGATCCGCCTGCAATCCTCCTTTTCAAGCTTCGAACTGTGTATGTTTGAACTGGGTCTTTCTGATGTCGTCCTGTGTGCCGTCATCTATCGACCACCCAAGTACCACAAATACTTTATAACTGACTTTTCTGAATTTCTGGCTGAAATCCTGCCCAAATATGATCGTGTCCTTATTGTGGGTGATTTTAATATTCACACCTGCTGTCCAGACGAGCCGCTTTCCAGGAGCTTCCTGAATATAATCGACTCATTTAACCTTGTACAGTCTGTGTGTGGTTCTACACATGAACGCGGGCATACACTCGATTTAGTGCTCTCGTATGGTTTGTGTGTTTTTAATTTGGACATTTGCGACGCTGTGTTCTCTGATCATAAGCCGATCTTGTTTGATATTCCCACGCAGTGTCCGGTTAAATTGTGCGCTCCGCCCCAACGCTCTCGCATGTTTAATTCTTCGTCTCCTGCTCTGTTCTCCTCAATTTTTTCGACTCTTTGTGATGATAATTCTGCAGCCTCTGTATGTCTGAATACTGAAGAGTTGGTTTCTGGGTTCAACTCTATTTGTTTACAAACACTGGACACGATCGCTCCTTTCAAATGCCGCCACTCTAAAGCCACGCCTCAGCCCTCGTTGAATGACGTCACTTGGGCTGCCAGGCGCGTATGTAGAAGAGCAGAGAGAAAATGGAAAAAAGACAGGCTGCATGTGTCCTTTGCCATTTTTAAAGAAAGCTTGTTTTCTTTTCAGATGACTGTAAAAGCAGAAATGAATATATATCTATCTCAGATTATATCTTCTAACTGTAACAACCCCAGAGTTCTGTCCAAAACTATTAACACTGTCATTGATGCTCCCAAATCTGTTGGTTTTGATGCTTGTTTATCTCAGCCTTCATATGACCCTTCTGTTCCTCTGCATTTCTCTTCTGTTTTCCATCAGTTTGAGCCGGTGTCCTTTTCTTTTTTAAGTGACACAGTTAGTCATATGAAGCCCTCTGGTTCTCCTGCAGATGCCCTCCCACCTTGCCTGTTTAAGGAGGTACTTGCTACTATTGGATCAAGTGTCCTTAACATTATCAATAGCAGCCTCTCTTCTGGAATAGTTCCAGTAGAGTTTAAACATGCAGTGGTACGACCTCTACTTAAAAAACCAAGCCTCGACCCCTCTCTCCTCTCTAACTTCAGACCTATCTCTAATCTTCCATACATTTCCAAAATATTAGAGAAGGTTGTCTACAGTCAGTTGTTGCCCTTCTTAGAGGATAATGGTATCACTGAGCTGTTCCAGTCCGGTTTTAAAGCCCTCCACAGCACAGAGTCAGCGCTTCTAAAAGTTTTTAACGATATCCTCCTGTCAACTGATTCTGGTAAATATGTTGTCCTGGTGCCTTTAGATCTGTCTGCTGCGTTCGACACCGTCAACCACGCCACCTTAATCACTCGTCTTAAGAACTGTGTGGGCATTAAGGGCGCCGCCCTCAACTGGTTCCGGTCGTACCTAACCGACAGGAGTTTTTGTGTAAAAGTAGACAGTTTTATGTCTTCCACAGCTCCTTTACCACATGGGGTCCCCCAGGGCTCAATCCTTGCTCCAATTTTATTTGCGCTTTACCTTCTCCCCCTTGGTTCTATTTTTAGGAAGTACAGTATTGCATTTCATTTTTACGCCGATGATTGCCAGATTTATTTTCCCATGGCACAAAATAACACGGTTCAACGTCTTATTGACTGCCTGCACGACATCAAAGTCTGGCTTTCAGCTAACTTCCTGAGCCTAAATGAAGATAAAACAGAAGTTATGTTGTTCGGTCCAAGTCGCTCTCCCTCCCCCAACGTTGACCTCGGCACTCTGACCCCGTATCTCAGCGACTGTGTCACAAACCTGGGGGTAAAGTTCGACTCAGATTTTAAATTCGAAAAACAAATCAGCAGCGTCGTACAAAAAAGCTTTTATCAATTACGCCAAATAGCGAAAGTGAAACCGCTTCCATCAGGACATGATCTTGAGAAATTAATCCACGCCTTTATCTCGACTCGTCTTGACTACTGTAATGCCCTGTATGTAGGCATTAGCCAGGCCTCCCTCGCCCGCCTGCAGCTCGTGCAGAACTCTGCTGCTCGTCTGCTAACACAGACCCGCAGACGTGAGCACATCACCCCTATTTTAGCGTCCCTTCACTGGCTCCCTGTGCGTTATCGAATCAATTTTAAACTCCTTTTATTTGTTTTTAAATGTCTAAACAACCTCGCGCCAACCTATCTCTCCGACCTCCTTCAGCCTTACTGCCCCACCCGATCCTTAAGATCAGCCGATCAGCTGCTGTTGACGGTCCCTGACACAAGGCTGAAGCTTAGAGGTGACAGAGCTTTTGCCGTTGCTGCTCCCAAGCTCTGGAACGACCTACCTCTGAGTGTTAGACAAGCCTCCTCTCTTCCTGTTTTTAAATCTCTCTTAAAAACATACTTTTATTCCATGGCTTTTAACACTGAGTGATATCCATCCTGCAATGGCGCCCCATAATACACCTGCTGTGAACCTGTTTTTATGTTTTTATTTATTCTATTTTTATTTATTTATTTTTTATCGTGTTCTGTTTGTGTTGTGTTGTGTTTGCTCGGTACTCGTTTTATCTTTTAACCTGTCCATTGTACAGCACTTTGGCTACCCCTGTGGTAAATTTTAAATGTGCTTTATAAATAAAGTTGATTTGATTTTACAGACCATCTTCAAGCCGCTTTCTGACAGTCGCTTCAGGATGCGCCGTTTTGTGGGTGGTCTTATTTACGCGGCTAACTTCGGCAGCGTCTTCTCCCCGTCATCTTTGTTGTAGCGGTGTAGCGTGCAAGGACGGGAGTGGAAGAAGTGTCAAAAGATGGTGCTAACTGTTTTAATGACATTCAGAATTTACTTAAATCAATAACGGAGCAGCGTCGCCTCATCCGTGGCTCACTAGTGCAATAACAATGACGGAAATGTGTCCCGTGAAAAACCGTCCGACCGGAACTCTCTAATAACTAAAGTTCCTTGGGTGAATAATGTAAACTCACTATACCGGTATGTTTTAGCGCTTTCATGGCAAGTTTACTGACAGATATAAGTAAGAACTTTACACTACTTTATATTAGTAATGGCAACAGCGGAGGATGAATGTCCCATAACAAGAAGATAGAGAAAAAGAAGAAGCTTATCAGCGACGGCTACAAAGGGGGATGCGCGCAATTTTTCAGGACTTATGCAGATCCCAAATACAGATCAGCAGGTACCAGAAGGTAAGAAAAGTTGCTTTTGCATAATATTGCAAGACAAAACGCCAGATAATATGTCTTACCTTATACACACACACCTTAATAATACCCGTATGTTGAAGCACAGTACAATCCATCAAGCGGTGCAGCTTCATAGCTTACCAAAGTCGTACTAAAACATTTTGATAGATTTTAGAGCGCTCTGTGTAATGTTCTCTATTTTCCAATGGAACATATAACATGTCAGTGTGGTTTACTTGAGTCATATTGCAGTCTACACGTATCTCTTATGTGTGACTGCCATCTACTGGTCACACTTATCATTACACCATGTACCAAATAAAATACGTTTGAGGTCGGTAAGCAAAACCAGAATGATTCCGTACATTAGGCACACCGGGTTATAAGAGTCACTGTCGAGTTTTGAGAAGAAAAAAAAAAGGATTTATAATCCAGAAAATACGGTATAAATCATCAGACACTTTGTCATTGCATATTATTCAATCCAAATCCGTTCCATCAGTAACGCCCGTATTACGACACCGAAAATCTAGTCCATGTTTTCACTGTTACCTTAGCAAGGTGGTGCCAGACCGCAGCAGCATTAAGTTAAAGTTGAAGTTAAAGTTAAAGTACCAATGATTGTCACACACACACTAGGTGTGGTGAAATGTGTCCTGTGAATTTGACCCATCCCCTTGTTCACCCCCTGGGAGGTGAGGGGAGCAGTGAGCAGCAGCTGTGCTGCGCCCGGGAATCATTTTTGGTGATTTAACCCCCAATTCCAACCCTTGATGCTGAGTGCCAAGCAGGGAGGTAATGGGTCCCATTTTTATAGTCTTTGGTATGACTCGGCCGGGTTTTGAACTCACGAACTTCCGATCTCAGGGCGGACACTCTAACCACTAGGCCACTGAGTGAAGACTAGTTCAGTGCCTTCACAACACTGCGGGGTAGGATGTCCAATTCACATTTTTTTTTGGTCAAATTTGATCTTTTTATGTAGTCGTTCACATTACAAAAAACATTTGTTCAGACTCAAATGCGAAAGCAAACTTAGCCAAATACAGACATGACGTCATGACGTCACACGTCTTGCAGTGTTTACAGAAGTAAACCTGGAAGTAGTCATGCTTCAATTCTAGTCATCTCAGTACTGGCAATTTCAAGGATTCTCTGCAATCAAAGTCAACATTTTCTGAATCACGGAGAAGATTATGAAAGAACATTCCTCCTACAATTTTGGGGACATTTGCCTCGATGTCTGCTCTGAAGAACGTGATGGCCATCAGTGCTGCAACATTGATTGACATGACTTCCTGAAACATAATTTTCGCTAATTTGTCATCTATTTATTTTGTATCCGTCTATTTTGGTGAATAATGACAACGCTTATGACATGTCATCATTATCCGCCTTTATGCGACCGACGCTGAAGTCGCATCATAACACTATCTGATTGATTTGCAATACAAAACTCACAATAATGATGTCTATAATATTGTTGAGAGAAAAATAACTTCCATACCGTATGATAAGCAAATCACACGACTACAGCTTTGCTGTGTTGGTGTGCTACTTCAACTTAATTTATGGAGTTTAATAACCTTAATGTTATTTTAGAGTAGTGTTTAGAGGGCTCTGAAGACTGGATGCACCGACAGACTGTCAAAAAGGTGGAGTTCTATGTTTTTTTTTTAATATTCAGTTTGATCGTTTTCACCATAAATTGCAGGTTATTGTGATAGTCCATATTACTCACACCAGGTGTGGCCTGTGGGCCTTGAGTTTGACACCTGTGGTCTAAATGCCTTAAATTACCATTACAGTAATAACAGGAAAATAACAATACTGATTTTCAACTATTTCGATTTCTTCAGTATTTTCTGTGTAATTCTAATACAGTAACAAGTTGTAAGCATAAACATCTTGCAAGTGCAACAATTCTGAATCAAAGAGGTTGTGCACAGACAACGTTTCTCTGGGTGGACATCCAGCCCCTGTTTTCCAGGCAAGAACGCTTATTTCCACCAGAATCTCCTCTGATTTCAAGTCAACTGTAGTGCTGTGCAAGTTGTTTTACATTGCTATCATCTGTGCAACGTTTCCCGGTTTGCAAGTTGCCTGCTAGCTTTTCTATGCAATAACAACACTGTTCTTATGTGTTTGGACCATCTCATGCTTACTAAGGATGACTGAAGCTTTTTTACACTTCCACTTTCAACCATTTAGATGTATTCAGTGTTTGTTGTGTAATTCTAACACAGTGCCAAAAAGGTGTGAACGTAAAGATCTTGCAAGTGCAAAAATGTATTAAAGTTAAAAAGTCAAAGTACCAATGATTGTCACACACACACACTAGGTGTGGCGAAATTATTCTCTGCATTTGACCATTCACCCGTTGGAAGGTGAGGAGAGCAGTGAGCAGCAGCGGTGGCCGCGCCCGGGAATCATTTTTGGTGATTTAACCCCCAATTCCAACCCTTGAGGCTGAGTGCCAAGCAGGGAGGTAATGAGTCCAATTTTTATAGTCTTTGGTATGACTCGGCCATACCGAACTCACAACCTACCGATCTCAGGGCGGGCACTCTAACCATTGCTCGCGCACTTGCACCATAGGGACCCGGCTAAGCCCCACCCCTGTTCAAACTTAGTGACGCCCCTGATTAAAGCAGTGTTTTATTTCCTATATTCAAACACTGTTACTGTTCAAACCGTGTGTAATGTTACAGTGGCAAAATATATTAAAGGTATGTTTTTAATGAATACTTAGGCCTACTACGCTACTGTATTTTAATGTTGGTCATAATGGTGGTACTTGGAGAGCCAAGTTTTTTCTGAGGTGGTACATAGTCAAAAAGGTTTGAGAACACGGTGTTGAAAAGCATGCTTCTACAAACTAAGCATCAATTAAAAAGTTTGTCCTACTATAAAAATGTAGTCTGCTTAAAAAAAATCAAAAATAAATAAATAAATAAAATAAAATATATATTTTGTCATAGAATTATCAACCAATAATAAACTTAACAAAGTAGCCATACTTAAAAATTAAATACCTTTAGTTTTCTCTTGTAATATTTCTATAATAATGTAGTCTGATTTTTTTTTTAAACACACAAAATGTCATATTATCTCCAAACTAAGCATAAAAAAATCAAATGAACTGAATAATTGAATATTTGACCAAAAAAAAGGCAGTCTGCAAATTACAAGTAATTTATTTTCTGTCACTATATTATTATTAACCCATAAAAACATGCATCTCCCAACTAGGCATACATTAAAAAAAATCATTAATAAATCTCTTGTAATATTACCATCAAAATGTAGTCTGTTAAAAAAACAAAAACATTTTTTTCCTAACATCCATCCATCCATTTTCTACCGCTTGTCCCTCTCGGGGTGGCGGGGGGTGCTGGAGCCTATCCTAGCTGCATTCAGGAGGAAGGCGGGGTACACCGTGGACAAGTCGCCACCTCCTCGCAGAGCATAACCATTTAATAAATGTCATTTTCTTTTGTAATATTACCATAAAAATGTAGTTTGAAATATTACCATACAACTGTAGTCTCAATAAATAATAAATGTGTTTTAAAAATGACTCAAAACCTACCTTTATAAAAAATAATTTAGCTTTTTTTTACTGCCTTATTTTAATACTTTAATGTTTAACTCTGTAGCACTTTGTTGTTCAGCGTAAAGTGCAATACAAATAAAATCTATTTTATAATAATAATTTTGTCCAAACATTTATCTCCAAATGTTCAATGGCCTATCATTTTAATTCCTTGGATTAAAAAAGTATTTATTAATAATTGGGCAATTAATAAAATTACAACATTTGGAGATACATGCTTTTTAATATTTTGAGATATTTTTGTATTCAATTATTACACAAAAACATGCAACAAGTTTCAAAAATATTTCATACCTGAGCATGTAGTGGTGACGGTTTTCTTCTAACATCCCACAACCACTCCATCAATATAATTGATAACATATCATAGCACCGGTATTATTGTATTAATATTTTCTGCCAAGCCTCTAAAATCCAGCATGGAACAAAGAGCAGCCAATTAAAGCAGCAACAAGCAATCAGCAAGTAGGCTACAGTAATGACTCATTACAAAAGGGCAAGAGAAGACTAATTTAAGATGTTAAAATGTAAAAAAAAAAACACAAAAAAAACCCCTGCGCGTCAAAAGGAGAGCACATCCACAGAGAAGAAGCCATGAAGAGGAGGAGGAAGAAGAGGAGCACAGACGGTCATGCTGAAGGATTGGAGGATACGTACCCTGCTTGGCTACAATCTCGATAGGGCAGCACAGAAAATACACTATAGAAGGATCTTCTGCCACTGATTAGGACTATCCTACAAAAACAGAACAAGCTAATCAATAGCTCGTCTAAATCAAAAATCAAAAAATGAATATAAAAGAATTCATTCAGCATTTTCTGTTTTTCCCCGTAGAGGGGAACTTAATTTTTGGGGGGGGGGGGATTTTTCCTATCATGCACAATGCTTATGTAAGACAAACACCTCTTTTTTTTTTTTTTTTTTAACTCATTTATAAACGCTAGTAAAGTCGACAAACAAATGAGCTAATGTAATTTGTGACGTCATTGCTGCCATAAAACCCTTTTAAAAACACCCAAAAGCGCCAACAATACTCCTTTAACATTTCGTGACCTGAATATTAAGCAAGTTGAATGAGTGATACTGTTATTGTAAGGACCCGCTTTTAGCTTATGTTGCTTTTCTTGACATCATGAGCTGGGGGGGACTGCTGAGGTGGTGAAAAGTTCATTTTAGATTAAAAGTCATGTTTCTCACCTGGATAGGAGAAGGGTGTGGCCATAAACCCAGAAGTAGGTCAATTTAGACAGCCAACTTAGACCGGAGATGGCGAGAAAGACACGAAAAGACGCTCGTTGGCACCACCTTGTTTTTAACCTTTTGTGTGAATTATGATTAATTCTTCATCTGAAGATATGAACATCCCAACGGTCTGCATCGCAGTGAGAGCAGACATTGTACTGTACGTGCTTATTTTATTAAGGATGTCTGATAATGGCTTTTTTGCCGATATGCGATATTCCCCAACTCTTAAATACCGATACCGATATCACCGATACCTATATATACAGTCGTGGAATTAACACATTATTATGCCTAATTTGGACAACCAGGTATGGTGAAGGTAAAGTCCTTTTTTTTTTAATTTATAAAATAAAATAAGATAAATAAATTAAAAACATTTTCTTGAATAAAAAAGAACATAAAACAATATAAAAACAGTTACATAGAAACTAGTAATTAATGAAAATGAGTAAAATTAACTGTTAAGGGTTAGTACTATTAGTGGACCAGCAGCACGCACAATCATGTGTGCTTACGGACTGTATCCCTTGCAGACTCTATTGATATATATTGATATATAATGTAGGAACAAGAATATTAATAACAGAAAGAAACAACCCTTTTGTGTGAATGAGTGTAAATGGGGGAGGGAGGTTTTTTGGGTTGGTGCACTAATTGTAAGTGTATCTTGTGGTTTTTATGTTGATTTAATAATAATTTAAAAAAAAATTATACCGGTAATAAAAAAACTGATACCGATAATTTCCGATATTACATTTTAAAGCATTTATCGGCCGATATTATCGGACATCTCTATATTTTTTTATGTTTGTTGTCTCTCATGAAGTCTGCTTGAGTAGTAGTCAGTGTTGTTGAAGGAAAAAGTGAACGTTGTGATGCGCCTATGAAATTAATACGCGTAAATATTACATGTTATTATGAATGTTACTACATTGCATACACAGCACACTTAGAGTTTGTATACATAAAACCATGATGGAGGTTTTTGGATGATTTTCGGAGTGGCTTATAGGCAGAATAGAGCGACTCACATTGGGTCCATTGTGGCTGACTTTTGCTAACGTTTATTTACGAGTTAGAATGCATTAAAAAAAATAAAAACATGTGTTCTTGTCTTACATTGAGATTGTGAATGATGAACAACATTCCCGAAAAAGTGCAGTTCCCCTTTAAAAAAACAAGATCATGGTTTTAATATATGGCAGCTGCTAGAGAAGCTTCACACTCGAAAGAGTAGATTTTTTTTTTTTTTTTTTTTTTAATAATTTTTTTGGTGGAAAACTAACTTTTTGAGAGAATTTTTTTTTAAAATGCATAGTAAAACAACTAAAATAATGGCATTGCGCCACAAAACCCTCGAATATATGTAATGTCAAAATGAAAATCACAAATAAATGAAAAAAGAAAAGAAAACTAAAATAATGTGGTTGCCTTAAGTACCCCCCCTGTAGGAAATGTATAAAAAATTTATTTTATTTAAATTATCATATTAAAATGTTGAAACCACATCTATGATATTTTTGTTTCAAAATCTTTCTTCTTGCGGATAAAAAAAAATTGTGACAAAGTACACTCCAAATTGTGTGTTAAGAAATTTCCCAAACTTTTATGGGGAAAAAACAGCTTAAAGAGCTGGAAAACAAATCCAATTTATGTGGGGGCACATAATTATCAAAAATTCTCATTCAATAATTATTAATCATTTTTGTACTCTTTTAGGAGTTAAGATGCACAAAACATACATGTAAAATAAATCCTACTTGGACATTCCATAAATTAAATACTACCAACCAAAAAATAAGACTATTATAATTAATTATACAGTACAGGCCAAAGGTTTGGACACACCTTCTCATTCAATGGGTTTTCTTTATTTTCATGACTATTTACATTGTAGATTGTCACTGAAGGCATCAAAACTATGAATGAACACATGTGGAGTTAAGGAATTAAAAAAAAAAAAAGGTGAAATAACTGAAAACATGTTCTATATTCTAGTTTCTTCACAATAGCCACCCTTTGCTCTGATTACTGCTTTGCACACTCCTGGCATTCTCTCAATGAGCTTCAAGAGGTAGTCACCTGAAATGGTTTTCACTTCACAGGTGTCATAGTTGTGATGCCTTCAGTGACAATCTACGATGTAAATAGTCATGAAAATGAAGAAAATGCATTAAAAGGAGAAGGTGTGTCCAAACTTTTTGCCTGTACTGTATATTTCCTGTAATTTTAAGCATCACATTTGCAATAATTATGTGTTTTTTTTCTTGACTTTAGAGCAAATAATATGATTAGTAATTATGTTCGCAGTTTAACCACTAAGTACAAATACAGTACAACAAAATATAAGAGTGGGAAACTATATTTTTGCTATTTAATACATTTTTCCGTGTAAAAATACATTTAAAGTCTTGGTCTACTCTTTTAAATGTTATTTTAAAAATTAACTTTAAAACTCTGCTGCAGCACAAGCCATGGGTCCTGTGCGCTAACACAAACAAACCAGCACGATCCTGCCTGACTGCTTTTCCAAAGTCCAAAGCACAGGACAAAAGTGACTTGAACTTTTTGAATCAACACTTCAAAAAGTCTTTCCTTAAAAAGCGGATCTCACCACTTGACCTGAAAAGTTACTGAGGCGAAGCGGCAAGGGTGCCACCCACACGAAAGCGGCCATCTCACTCATCAGCTGTGTAATGTAAATACACACTGAATATTAGACGGTCAATTAAACTGCAGAGTGGAAACTTGCCACTCTTAAATAACACCAGATAATATGAAAAAATATATGTATTTTTAAATTAAAAAAACAAAAAATATACAATTCTAAAGTAAATAAAGTTTTCATAAATACAAACCCCAAAACCAGTGAAGTTGGCACGTTGTGTAAATCGTAAATAAAAACAGAATACAATGATTTGCAAATCCTTTTCAACTTATATTCAATTGAATAGACTGCAAAGACGAGATACTGAACGTTTTCATGCCTGCAACACGTTTCAAAAAAGCTGGCACAAGTGGCGAAAAAGACTGAGAAAATTGAGGAATGCTCATCAAACACTTATTTGGAGCATCCCACAGGTGAACAGGCTAATTGGGAACAGGTGGGTGCCATGATTGGGTATAAAAGCAGCTTCCATGAAATGCTCAGTCATTCACAAACAAGGGATGGGGCGAGAGTCACCACTTTGTGAACAAATGCGTGAGCAAATTGTCGAACAGTTTAAGAACAACATTTCTCAACGAGCTATTGCAAGGAATTTAGGGATATCACCATCGAGCGGTATAGCTCGGTTGGTAGAGCGGCCGTGCCAGCAACTTGAGGGTTGCAGGTTCAATCCTCGCTTCCGCCATCCTAGTCACTGCCGTTGTGTCCTTGGGCAAGACACTTTACCCACCTGCTCCAAGTGCCACCCACACTGGTTTAAATGTAACTTAGATATTGGGTTTTACTATGTAAAGCGCTTTGAGTCACTAGAGAAAAGCGCTATATAAATATAATTCACTTCACTTCACTTCACATCTACGGTCCGTAATATCATCGAAAGGTTCAGAGAATCTGGAGAAATTACCGCTCGTAACATTAAAAGCCCGTGATCTTGGATCCTTCAGGCGGTACGGCATCAAAAAGCGACATCAGTGTGTAAAGGATATCACCACATGGGCTCAGGAACACTTCAAAAAACCACTGTCAGTAACTACAGTTCGTTGCTACATCTGTAAGTGCAAGTTAAAACTCTACTATGCAAAGCCAAAGCCATTTATCAACAACACCCGGAAACGCCGCCGGCTTAGCTTGGCCTGAGCTCATCTAAGATGGACTGATGCAAGGTGTAAAAGTGTTCTGTGGTCTGACGAGTCCACATTTCAAATTGTTTTTGGAAACTGTGGACGTCGTGTCCTCCGGAACAAAGAGGAAAAGAACCATCCGGATTGTTATAGGTGCAAAGTTGAAAAGCCAGCATCTGTGATGGTATGGGGGTGTATTAGTGCCCAAGGCATGGGTAACTTACACATCTGTGAAGGCACCATTAATGCTGAAAGGTAATTTAGTTTCTCAGTTGGAACATTAAATATCTTGTCTTTGCAGTCTATTCAATTGAATATAAGTTGAAAAGGATTTGCAAATCATTGTATTCGGTTTTTATTTACCAATTACACAAAGTGCCAACTTCACTGTTTTTGGGTTTTGTAAATAAAAGACTTTAGTGTCAATTTGTGCGCGTGCTAATAGTGTCATATGTCTCAGTGACGGGATTTCATGCAGTGATCACAAGTTCTTGTGAAAAATGCCAGAGAATCAAAAGGCAAAAGCTGTGCTGAATAATTTCACTCCAACATCACTATGGACTCACCACACTAAGGCTTGTAAAGTGAGATCAACATGTTTGCCCTCATACCTTCCGTTACGCATGTCGTGTTGCCGCATGTTCTTAATGAAGTGGATCTTCATGAAGCCTTTTGGTCGAGGGGAACCTGACAGGGTTCGGCACCTAAAAAACAAAAAATATGTTGTTTATTTTATTAACAAACAGATGTGATTGTTGTCAAAGAAAAGTGTGTCCGACCTGCGCAGAGGTGCGTTCTCCTCAATGTCCTCTAAGGTTTCCAGTGACGAGCGCTGAGAGATGAGACGACGCCTAGAAGAAAGTATCAGAAGTAAATAAAACAATTAAAAAAAACACTAATACAGTACATATGAATAAATAAGAAAATAAAAAAATAAATATAATATACATTTCATTTGATCAATAATAACAGCTTATCATAGCAATGAAATCGATTCCCCTAAAGCGGCTCTTTAGCGCCGCCCTAGTGGCTCCCTGGACCTCTTCCAGAGATGTGTGAAAATGGAAAAAGATAAAGAAAAAAAACATTTTTTTGGTTTTGATATATTTTCTGTAGGATGACAAACATGACACAAACCTTCCTAATTGTTAGAAATCCCACTGTTTATGTTAAACACTGATGAGAGTATTTGGCAAGCACCGTTTTGTCCTACTAATTTCAGCGATCCTTGTTTACATGTACAACTTTCTCCGACGCTGCCACAGAAAGATGGGTTTTATGCCACTCCTTTGTCTCGTGTTGTCCACCAAACGGTTTATGCTGTGCGTGAATGCACAAAGGTGAGCTTTGTTGATTTTATTGATTTGCTGGTGTGCTTATCAGGCATATTAATCCATGACTGCAAGCTAACTGATGCTACCATGCTATTTAGGCTCGCTGTATGTACATATTGCATCATTATGCCTCGTTTGTAGGTATATTTGATCTCATTTAATTTCCTTTACTCATGTCCTCTGTGTATTCAATTTATATTTGCATGTCTCATGACACATTATCTGTATGTAATATTGGCTGCATTTCTCATAGTTGTTTATGTGCCATGTTGTTCCAGACCAAAGCAAACGTTACCTATCTTGCAAAGATTGTAATAAATCCATTAGAAGAAGACAGCTTGCCGTCTCCTTAAACTTGGACGCACACATCTGTACCTTTGGCCATTAATTTCCAGGAGTTAACTCATCCTGTGAGAAGCCTCCATTTTACTAATGATTTCTAATGTTGAAAAAATGTGTAGAATAAAAATTAAAATACAACATTTCTGTCAACGAAGATTTGCGTCAGCCTTTGATAGTAGGCGAATATAGACACGTACATCATGTGTTGCCTTCATTATAACACTTATATAAGGACAGATTTTTTTTTTTTTGCATTTTTGGTCCAATATGGCTATTTCAACATTTTGGGTTTCCGACCCCTGCCCTAGTGGCTGTGAGTGGAATAAAAGATGACATCACAATCTGATTGGACGCTCGGTGATGCATGAAAAAAAAAAAAAAAAAAGAAAGTACAATTTTGGTAATGATACAAATTTGAACAGAAAAAAGATCAAACACACATAAAAACTGCCGTTTATAAGTATTTCTGGCCATAGAATAACTCCATTTACGCTATGAACACAGAACAGCTCTTAGACTCATAAAGATGACAAATTCATTGTAAAACTCATCAAAATCCAAGCCGTAAAAGACAGTAGAACACTCAAGCTGGATCCCAACCAGCTGCTAAAGCAAGTTCAAGCAGGATGTCACGCTTTTTAATAAACACCTCGGCCTAGAACAAAACATACGTAAATAAACCACAGCAATGAGTAAGCGTACGTGGGGATGTATAAACCAACTTTCAAAGATGGCAACTGCCAAAAGGACAACAAACGGAGTGTTGAACACATTTTTGTCTCAAGCAGCATCCACTTTTCACACTTTGCTTGCATGACTCCGCTACCCGTTTAGGCTACAAACTGACAAATAAGTGTGAGGGTCCAAAGTTAGCTTGTGGCCACGTGTTCACCAACAATCTCTCTTAAAGCCAATACGAGTGTCAATAATGAAAAAGAACACATTCTATTGTATTTTTTTAGCAATGATATTCAAATAAATGTGTGTTTGATGCTGGAACTTAAACAGTTTTAAAAGTTATTTTACGATTCCCTAGTGCTGGAACACACCCTTTTTTAAGTGGACCTCGACTTAAACAAGTTGAAAAACGTATTCGGGTGTTACCATTCAGTGGTCAATTGTACGGAATATGTACTGTACTGTGCAATCTACTAATAAAAGTCTCAATCAATCAATCAATTGTTGTGTGTGCTAGCTTTAATGCTAACTGTGTTTGTCTCCGACAGTGTGTCTCCATGAAGCGCCAATGTGTACTCTTTACATAGACTACACACTGTAACTTATCCAACCAACCGTATTTTCCAGACTATAAGGCGCACTTAAAATTCTTTTTTTTCCCTTCTCAAAACTCGACAGTGCGCCTTATAACCCGGTGTGCCTAATGTACGGAATCATTTTGGTTGTGCTTACCGACCTCGAAGCTATTTTATTTGGTACATGGTGAAATGATGAGTGTGACCAGTAGATGGCAGTCACACATAAGAGATATGTGTGGACTGCAATATGACTCAAGTAAACAACACCAACATATGTTCCATTGAAAATATAGAACATTACACACGGCGCTCAAAAATCTATCAAAATGTTTTAGTACGACTTTGGTAAGCTATGAAGCTGCACCGCTTGATGGATTGTACTGTGCTTCAACATACGAATATTATTATGGTGTGTGTATAAGGTAAGACATTATCTGGTGTTTTGTTTCGCAATATTATGCAAAAGCAGCTTTTCTTACCTTCTGGTACCTGCTGATCTGTATTTGGGATCTGCATGAGTCCTGAAAATTTGTACGAGTCTGCCTTTGTCGACGCCGTAGTTGATAAGCTTCTTCTTTTTCTCTATTTTGCCATTTCTAATACGAAGTAGTGTAAAGTTCTTACTTACATCTGTCAGTAAACTCGCCCTGGAAGCGCTAAAACATACCGGTATAGTGAGTTTACATTATTCACCCAAGGAACTTTAGTTATTAGAGAGTTCCGGTCGGACGGTTTTTCACGGGACACATTGTTGTTGTTGCACTGGTGAGCCACGAATGAGGAAATGGTGCTCCGTTATTGATTTAAGTAAAGTCTGAATGTCATTAAAACAGTTAGCTCCATCTTTTGACACTTCTTCCACTCCCGTCCTTGCACGCTAAACCGCTACAACAAAGATGACGGGGAGAAGACGCTGCCGAAGGTGAGCCACGTAAATAAGACCGCCCACAAAACGGCGCATCTTGAAGCGACTGTCAGAAAGCGGCTTTAAAATGGTCTGTAAAACATAATCTATGCAACATTTTGACCAAAGAACCACCATTACATGTTATGTAGACCACAAGGAAGTGTTTGACATTTAGAAAAAATAATAAAATATGACTCCTTTAATGCGCCCTATATTCCGGTGCACCTTTTGTATGAAAATAGACCTGACTCGACCTGCTCATCGGCAGTGCGCCTTATAATCCAGTGCGCCCTATGGTCCAGAAAATAAGGTAATAACTGCAGGGCTGCCAAGCCTCACGCTTTGAGCGTGATAGTCACGCAATTTAACGCTTTCTCACACCACACTTGACATTTCTCTTGCATATATTATTTCCCTACTAGAGGTGGGGGAAATAATTCATTTTTAAATGCATCACATATCAGACACGGACGATTATAAAATCAATTAGTTAACGTCAATATTTGATGTATTTATTGTAAATAAAGTCATGCAGACAGTTGTAAAACTTGGCTGACTGCAGCGAGCCACCTCACCGAGGGACCAGCTCCTTTATTTTGGGGCATTTAAGTTACACTTTTGCACAAATTCCCCATTAAGTTAATACATGTGAATGGAATTAATTTAACTGTTTGTTTTTTACAAATCAGAAGTTCTTGCCTCCTTGGCAGCAAATAAGCTATCTTTCTTACAAATATCATTATCCCTGGAGGACGAGCACTAGCTACCGTATTTTTCGGACTATAAGTCGCAGTTTTTTTTCATAGTTTGGCCGGGCTCCAGTGCGATTTATATATGTTTTTTTCCTTCTGTATTATGCATTTTCGGCAGGTGCGACTTATACTCCGGTGCGACTTATACTCCGAAAAATAGGGTGGGTATATATATATATATATATATATATATATATATATATATATATATATATATATATATACATACATACATACATATACATATACATATATATACATATATATATATATATATATATATACATACACGATATATATATGTATATATCATATAGTGTACATATATTATATATATAAAATATAATATATCAGTATATATCATATAGTGTACATATATTATGTAAATATTACATACATGTTATATTTTATATTGCTACTACTGTACATTGTTTGTCTGTTTTATATCTGCATTGTCCTTTCCATCCTTTGTAACTGAGCTACTGTGTGAAACAATTTCCCTTGTGGATCATTAAAGTTTGTCTAAGTCTAAGTCTAAACATGCCACACTACACACCGTAGGATATGCTAACTGCTAAGTTAAATGTAAACAAACGTGGGCGGATCGATACAAATAGTGACAATAACGATACCTAGTATCAGTATATGGTCGATAATACAGTGGTTGGATTATCAACTTTTACTATCAAAATCTTTTGTTGTTTTTGTTATCGTTTACAAACTCAGGAACTTATTCACTGAACACAGGGGGGCTTTAAAAGGCAAAAACTAAAACATTATAATCAGAGCCAATAGTAGGAAATTATTTAAATATTTAATTGATTTTGTTACATCGTCATCCTTTGTTATTGTCGGATTATAATTCAATCATTCAATGATCTTGTATCAGTATTGGTATGACATCATCATATAATTTGCATAATCGGTGTTGATGCATATGTTTTCTTGAAAAAACGCTTAAAACATGTTATATATACAAACAAATGTATGTTGTTACTAATTAGTGTTATATATATATTTTTAAATATATTGTTTTGCTCTATTTTTTAATCCTTGCTGCTTATTGTATAATGTACTTTGTGGAGAATTTTTCCAGTTTTTAGAGACTTCTCCAATCCTTTTAATGTCTTTATCCAATTAAAACCGACTCGCAACAAATCTAGCATCTTTTTCTGGTGTTATTGGAGACTGCGCTCGTGTTAAGAGACACTTTACTTCAAGTCTGCGGCGAATGGCGAGAGCTGCAGCGAGCCTGACGCCACACATGCTTCGCGCTCCTGATCCAGCTGTACTTGCTCTCCTTGAAAGAGCGCCACTGTCCTCTTAATATTTTATAGATTTCATACATTTTGTACATCAGTACGTCTACATTGCAGACATGCTGCCTCACAACATCCTGTTTCAGCAGAGCTGTTTCTGTGATCAGACTCTTTTTTTGGTGGCCGAATTATCGGTGCATCACTAGTCACACTGCAAAAAGTCAGTGTTCAAAAACAAGAAAAAATATATAAAAAGTAGGGGTATTTTACTTGAACTAAGCAAAATTATCTGCCAATAGAACAAGAAAATTTGGCTTGTCAAGACTTTCCAAAACAAGTAAAATTAGCTAACCTCAATGAACCCAAAAATACCTTAAAATAAGTATATTATCCCTAATAACAAGTGCACTTTTCTTGGTAGAAAAAACAATGAGACCTTTTTGCTCAATATGTTGAAAAATATTCTTAAATAAGTAAATGCTAGTGCCATTATCTTGACATAATGATATGCGCTCGGCATCATGATTTATTTTTTTCATGCTTGAAGTAAGAAATTATTACTTTGAAAAAGTAGTTTTATACTTGTGAGTGTTGATGACACAGCTTTGCATCAGTTGATATTCTACTTTCAAGCATGTTTTACTCAATATAGGTAATTAAATCTCAGCAACAAGCTGTAATATCTTACTGAGATCATTTAGGACCAAAACCCTTAAAACAAGTAAAACACTAACATAAAATCTGCTTAGTGAGAAGAATTATCTTATCAGACAGAAAATAAGCAAAAATCACCCTTATTTGAGATATTTAATCTTACTTAGATTTCAGTTTTTGCAGTGCAATAGCGCGCAAATAATAGGATATCGATTCATATATTCAATATATTACTTTAATTTGTTTTCACATAAAAAGCCAAACAGCTCCATTTTTGTTTCATCTGACCACAGAACTTTCCTCCAGAAGGTCTTATCTTTGTCCATGTGATGTCAGATGAAACAAAAATTAGACATGGTATATACCCAGCAATATGTTTGGAGGAATCCCAGGAACACCATTCCCACCGTCAAGCATGGTGGTGGTAGTATTATGCTCTGGGCCTGTTTTGCTGCCAATGGAACTGGTGCTTTAAATGGAATGAAAAAGGAGGATTACCTCCAAATTCTTCAGGACAACCTAAAATCATCAGCCCCGAGGTTGGGTCTTGGGTGCAGTTATGTGTTCCAACAGGACAATGACCCCAAACATAATTCAAAAGTGGTAAAGGAATGGCTAAATCAGGCTAGAATTAAGGTTTTACAATAGTCTTCCCAAAGTCCTGATTTAAACGTGTGGACAATGCTGAAGAAACAAGTCCATGTCAGAAAACCAACACATTTAGCTGAACTGCACCAATTTTGTCAAGAGGAGTGGTCAAAAATTCAACCAGAAGCTTGTGGATGGCTACCAAAAGCGCCTTATTGCAGTGAAACTTGCCAAGGGACATGTAACCAAATACTAACATTGCAGTATGTATACTTTTGACCCAGCAGATTTGGTCACATTTTCAGTAGACCCATAATAAATTCATAAAAGAACCAAACTTCATGAATGTTTTTTGTGACCAACAAGTATGTGCTCCAATCACTCTATCACAAAAAAATAAGAGTTGTAGAAATTATTGGAAACTCAAGACAGCCATGACATTATGTTCTTTACAAGTGTATGTCAACTTTTGATCGCGACCGTACATGCTGTAAGTATATATGTAATGTAGTAACTGACACACTCATGTAATAACTCATGTAATATTTACGTATTTTGATCATTTTAAGCATATGGTGGCACATTAATTTCATTTGCCAACATCACTGATTACTACTCACTGCAGACCTCATAGAGCCAACAAACATAATAAAACATTTCTTTCTGTACAATGTCTGCTGTCACTGGGACGCCGACTGTTAGGATGTTGATATTTTCCTGTTTAAACGAAGAATGAATGATAATCCTTGCAAAAAAAAAAACAATTCTGAATGTCATTAAAACAGTTAGCTCCATCTTTTGAAACTTCTTCCACTCCCCTCCTTGCACGCTACACCGCTACAACAAAGATGACGGGGAGAAGACGCTGTCGAAGGTGAGACACGTAAATAAAGCCGCCCACAAAACGGCGCATCCTGAAGTGACTGTCAGAAAGCGGCTTGAAGATGGTCCGTAAAACATAATCTATGCAACATTTTGACCAAAGAACCACCATTAGAAGTCTGTTTATTTCAATTTTTAGTTTTATCTTTATTACCTCTTGTGTAATTTATTTTTATCCCATATTTGTTCCCACTACCGCACCCAATGTTCCCTCTAATTTTTCATGTGTGTGAGCAAACGCACAAACACCCTGAGCATTCCGTGGAATACAGACGTGCACACTGTGGCATACTTGCCAACCTTGAGACCCCCGATTTCGGGAGGTGGTAGGTGGGGGATGGGGTTGGGGGCGGGGGCGTGGTTGGGGCGGGGGCGTGGTTAAGAGGGGAGGAGTATATTTACAGCTAGAATTCACCAAGTCAAGTATTTCATATATATATATATATATATATATATATATATATATATATATATATATATAAGAAATACTTGACTTTCAGTGAATTCTAGCTATAAATATATATTTCTTTTATTATATATATATATATATATATATATATATATATATATATATATATCTATATATATATAAATAAAAGTAATACTTGAATTTCAGTGTTCATTTATTTACACATATACACACACACACATAACACTCATCTACTCATTGTTGAGTTAAGGGTTGAATTGTCCATCCTTGTTCTATTCTCTGTCACTATTTTTCGAACCATGCTGAACACCCTCTCTGATGATGCATTGCTGTGTGGCACGCACAAAAGTGCTTTCATCAAATGCACTAGATGGCAGTATTGTCCTGTTTAAGAGTGTCACAACATTGCTGTTTACGGCAGATGAACTGCTTTACGGTAGACGAAAACGTGACTGCTGTTGTTGTGTGTTGTTGCCGCGCTGGGAGGACGTTAATGAAACTGCCTAACAATAAACCCACATAAGAAACCAAGAACTCGCCCTCGATCGTTCTACAGTTATAATGATTGGGCAGGCACGTTGTTTATATTGTGGGAAAGCGGACTCAGGTCCGCATGGAGCTGGAGGGGGCGTGGCCTCCAGCTCCGCCTGAATTTCGGGAGATTTTCGGGAGAAAATTTGTCCCGGGAGGTTTTCGGGAGAGGCGCTGAATTTCGGGAGTCTCCCGGAAAATCCGTGAGGGTTGGCAAGTATGCACTGTGGCCATACCAGCAGCACATTTGTCTCAAACGTGACATAACAATTTAAATGTCTTATTATTATAATCAAGTGACTAGTCAATTTCAAGAGATTATTTTCTAATATATGTGATTTGGCCCACTAAGATATTGTTTTTTTTTAATCAGCTATGCACTATAGTATTTTATGCCTGGGTGGGGGTCCTGCTTTGGAAAGATTGTGTACCCCTTTCAGAGATCACATTTAGTTCCCCTTAAAACATTCACATGTTGCATGAGATGAAGTGTTTATTAACTTTCTGTCCGTAAAATAAATATTTTTATTAGCAATTATGTAGTCCTGTAACATCATTTCATGATTAATATCCAAAAAATAACATTCTTAACAAATGACAGTAGAATAAGCACACTGATTGAGGAGTCATAGTAAAACGACCTGAAATTTACACTTTACGTGTAGAGTTGGAGTTGTCCAACTTTTTGTGTGGCCATAAACGCACCAGTGGCTAATTGCCATAGTGTATGTGTTGGTGCAGGTGAGAGAGAGAGCAAGTGGCTGCTGTTGATATAACAGATGACAAAGAGTTGCTTTTGGCTTGGTTTGTATGGTAGACAACGACCAGTTTTGCTCGATAAAAGTATTTTACACATTGTTTTGGTGTGGTTATGGCCGACAATTTAGCTAAATAAAGGGACCGATGGAATTCCTGTCCTCCCTTAAGTGTCTCCACAGACGTTACAATAATTTAAGTGTTGACAAACAATGTTTTATCGGTTGTGGCCGCCTTTTGTCTTTCGTCACCTGTTACTCACAGTTGCATTGCGAAATCATACAATACAAACAATTTGTTTATTTTGTTTAGAGTGGGATTCAATTTTTTGCACAGCATAGATTTGCTGTGCGCAGAGGACGCGTGAGCAGTGCGCAATTGCGCACCTTAGAGGGAATGTTGACCGCACCTTAAGTTGGAGTCCTTAATCTTGTTATATGCAAATATAATGACAATAAAGTCCATTTTATTCTATTATTCATTACATGTTATGTAGACCACAAGTGTTTTACATTTAGAAAAAATAAAATAAAATAATATGACTCCTTTAATGCACCCTATAATCCGGTGCGCCTTTTGTATGAAAAAAGATCAAAAATAGACCATTCATCGGCAGTGCGCCTTATAATCCGGTGCGCCCTATGGTCTGGAAAATTCAGTAATCATTCTAATATCGATCATAGACTGATACTATGGATCGATCCGCTCTCATCTTACAGTAGGAAGGCGATTCATACGGCCACCTGAACAGTGACGAATTTGGGACGTGCACTACCCCACATCAGCCACCAGATGGCAGTAAAGTGTTTAATATCTTAAAAAGGCCATTTCAACTTTGACCGCAGCATCAGTTGTAGAGCATACTAGCGCTTTCTATCATTTTCAGCGGACTGCATTGCAAAACAGTTAGATCCACCCAGGAATGGGGCCTTTCCTTCTATATGCACAGACTGTGACAATACTGACACACCAACAGTTCTTGTTGTATCATCCTCTCTCTAGACCAGGGCTGTCAAACATACAAAGAGGTTTTATCCGGCCCGCGAGATGACTTTGGTAAGTATAAAAATTTGCTGAAATTTTTTAATGGAAAAAAAACTGCTCTTCTAAATGTGTCCACTGGATGTCGCAATAGCAATTCTTTGTATCCAGGAGTGCGCATGACTTCAGAGGGGGCGGAGCTATGTGTCCGGTTAAAATAGTGGACTGGGGACACATTATCTGGGCGCACATAAATATGCTGAAATAACATGTATCCCCTACTAACTTCATGTGTAATTCATGAAATTAGTCCAAATTCACAAGTTTTGTTGTAAATGACGCTACATATGTGCAGAATAAACCACATGATGCTTGTAGGAAAATGAGTAAATTACATCAATAACATCCTGTAATTGGATTTTGATATTACTATTTATTACATCTTCTGATGTAATAAATAAAAACATTTTAAAACTCTGCCAGACTCACACCTATTTGACTGATGAACATCATTTATTCAGAAATTGTAAATCACGACAAATGAAGATAGACTACTATGAAAAGCAACATGTAAGTGTAAAAAACATTATGATTTGTAGGTTTTCAGATTGTGCTTGTTCTATTTTTAAACAAAGAAAACAATCTGAAGTTGTGTTTATTTGTAAGTTATCATGCCATGATTTTACCAGTCCGGCCCACTTGGGAATAGATTTTCTTCCATGTGGACCCTGAGCTAAAATGACTTTGACACCCCTGCTCTAGACTCTTATTTTCATACTTTTAAAAATGTCCTGTTAGTATCTGTTTTCTTTCTGATTTAAAGGTGGTTCCATCTAAACTTCTTGAACTTTACTAAGCACTTATTACCTGGTGTTGTTTCACTCTAACTTAGTCTTTAGCATGCCTGATCCTGGCTCGCTCTCAGTGTTTGTTTGGCCTTGTCCTCCAGTGATAATAATGAGTAATATCTACTTCTGAGACTTAAAAGTGTCAGCTAGAAGGGAATCTGTTTGTGAATTAAAAAGCATTATTGGACAATAGCTATCACGTTCTAACAAACACTAAAAGTCTCCAACTGGTCGCCTCCAAGTGAAGCAGACATGAAGTTGTTAAAAGCAGCAGCGAAGACGAGCTCTTCGTGCCAAAAGACGTTTTTCCAAGAGTGGAAACAATAACAGTGTGATGGGCCACTCATTCACAGAACAGCATGGTGTTTATTTTCTCAGCCAGTCTGACATTAACTGTCCCAAAAAAAAACTAAACAAGTAGGTTTGATGGACTCGTGCACCCGTGCTGCAATATTCATACAAAAAGCTCAACAGTCCAGAAAGCGACAGATGATCCTGACAAATTAAATTAAACAACAGAACACACAATGTCCGAAAATAACATGCTGGATTCCTTCAAGTCAGCAATAGCTGGGTTGCAATCACGTGACCTTGAGACACTACTGAATATTTACCTGCATGAGTGCTAATTTGGGCGTGTTTTGAAAGGTTTAGACGAGGGGTGTCAAACGTACGGCCCTAGGGCCGGATCAGGCCCGTGAACAAATCAAATCAAATCAACTTTATTTATAAAGCACATTTAAAAGGTTTTATCCGACCCGCGTGATGAGTTTGCCAAGTATAAAAATTAGCAGATTTTTTTTTTTTTTTGACCGAATGAAACTGCTGTTCTAAATGTGTCCACTGGATGTCACAATAGCAATTCTGTTAGGCAAGCAAGCAGGAGGTACACAGTAAAGGGTGACTGTGGCTCCTCCTCCTCAACCCACATCGAACCTAAAACCTGACGTTTTATGTCTTCTGCTTCGAACACATCGTCATTTGGCACCCTTACGCCCCCAAAATGTCTCTGTCAAACACGAAAAACTTACGGTTTGTTGAGTTGAGTGGATTGATACGTGGACATGACAAATGAGGTATTTGATACCTAGAAGAGTTTACATGTTATGTTTTTTGTTCAATCCCAGAAATACTGTGACTTGAAGTTTAATCCTGACTTTGTAGATACACTGAGACCAAGTCTAAGCTCATTGTGTTTTTGAAGCTGCACCAATTTCCTCAGAATTTTCAACAAACTTGAAGTATTTTGTCCAGAGGATTATTTATGATTCGTACGTTTTCAGAATGTGCTTGTTCTATTTTTGGCCAAAGTAAAACAAATTAAACAACCTGGAGTTGTCTTTATTTTTAAGTTATCATGCCATGATTTTACCAGTACGGCCCACTTGGGAATAGATTTTCCTCCATAAGTTTGACACCCCTGATTTAGAGGCAAGTATACAAGTCAGGTATCATGAAAAAAATACTGAAATGGGATGGAGTGGATTTATACACCCATAACAAAAAGAATGTTCTAAATATTGAAACCATTCATCATCACCCAAGTGGCCTGTTAAAGTGACTGCAGGACAGCACATCCTTGACACTTACAAGGATTTTAAGTAGAAAAGATTGGCGGCACATCATGTCTTTCCATCCGGAGGGGTCCACAGATTTAACATTAATCGGTAAAAAATGTGTTTGATCTACATGAATGAGTGCCGTGCTGCTGTGATCGTGACACAAATATGAAAAAGGACAAGTTAACTTTTCGCAATTGATTTCCTGGTACAAATATTTGGCTGCCATCTACAATCGTGTCCACAGTTGTTTTAATGATCATATTTTGTTTCATTGTCCCTGTTGTTCAGCTATGTTTGGTTTCCAACAATATTTATCAATATCAAGATACAGTATGCCATTGCTATGGAATATGCGGCCAATGAGATTTATTAATCTAGTTTATTAAAACTATTAAGGATATTTTCTTGATGCTGAGCATAGCACTAAAGACGCTATAGCGTTTGGCGGTGTTGTGTATATGCAACAACAAAGCATGTATTCATTCTGTGTTTCTGTGTCTTGAGTTTCCTAAAGAAAAGTGTTTATATAAAAGTTATGGAGAACTTCATAAACATGCTTTTCGGACATTGACAAAGTGCTCACTTGCAAACTTGATTGCGTTTCTGACTTGGCTCCACTCGACGTGTGACAGGCTTAAAAACATAGAGCAGCAACCTTTCTCTGTGTTTGTTGTTGGTTTTAACAACGATTTTCACTTTAAAATGGACTATTTTAGGAGCACTGAAAGTACCTTAAAGCTAGGGGTGTAACGGTACACAAAAATTTTGGTTCGGTGCGTACCTCGGTTTAGAGGTCACAGTTGGGTTAATTTTCGGTACAGTAAGAAAACAACAAAATATACATTTTTTGGTTATTTATTTACCAAATTTGTAAACAATAGCTTTATCCTTTTAACATTGGGAACACTATAATAATTCTGCCCACGTTAATCAACATTAAACTGCCTCAAGTTGTTGCTCAGATTAAATAAAATGACAAAACTTTTCTTCTACATATAAAAACTGCAACATTCAACAGTTTCAAGTCAACTCATCATGCTTGATTTATTACAGCATTTGGGAAGCCTGTAGTTGATTTTTATTATGTAAATGTTATATTTTTATCAACATGTGATAGCAGGGACCCTGCCATTCAAAACTAGGCTGCTGCATTACTAATGATTAATGTAACTATAGCTGAAAACAATAGTACAATAGCAATAGGAGAGACTATTCATCCCTGAACACCATGGAGTTCATGTAGTCTTAATGATGCAGTTACATTATTATATCAATTATCAGAGACAGAAACTCTTCATTTAACATAATGTCCTTTTTTGCTGCCTCAACACAGCTCAATCAACACAGAAAAAGGTAAAGTGAAATGACAGACAGACAAGGCTTTGCTGTCCGTAACACGCACACACACATACACATACACATATGCACATGCACAGAAAAATGAGCTATCGTTACGCTAAAAGCTAATTAGCCTTCACCTCAAGCCAGGACTGCGAGCGAGCTGAGGTTTATGTTTCTAGAACGTCAACGGGCTCATAGTGATGTTACTAGTAGTTGACTGGGAGGTGTTTATTATAATTTGGGGAGAGTCCGCCGCCTGATGCTTACCTGCTAAACACCTATCTGCTCATCATGACGCTGCAGCACTGACTCCATTCGCTCTGAATACGCACTGCTGATTGGCTGTTACCGCTCTGCGTGTAACCAATCAGATGGTTGTGTGGGTGGGACAATGCTGCGTGCAGACAGGCAGAACGAAGTGGAGCAGCTTGTTAAGACTTTAGCTTAGGGTGGCTACTTCATATGTTCGTGTGGAAACTCGTTCGGTACACCGCCGAACCGAACCAAAACCCCCGTACCGAAACGATTCAATACAAATACACGTACCGTTACACCCCTACTTAAAGCCAAAATATATATTGAAATAATTTCCAGAGGCGAGAACAGTGCATGTGTGGCATTTTCACTCTGCTTTCAATTGACTTTCAGCGAGAATTACGCTATGTTTGACCTCAACGTGCTCGTGTGCAAGGCGACAGCAACCGGACGTGACATCACATGTAACCCAGCAATGAAATACCTAAAAGCGAGAAGAGATACACCAAACTCTACAGGATATTTTCAAACGTGAAATACCCCTTGAAAGTAAAACTTAGTTTTTTGGACATGTACTTCAGGACTGGCTGAAGAAAGATAAACACTTAATGAATATCCTACTGGTGGCTTGTAAAAAGACCATTACTAGGAAATGGATATCCCTGGAGAGCCCAACTTTGAAGCATTGGATGGAAATCACAATGGACATATACAAAATGGAGAAGAGAACTGCCTTTATTAATTATAAATTGGAGAAATTTACTTCATACTAGGAAAACTGGGTCAATTATGTCACGCCCCATAAGCCTGATTTTAATTTTTCGAATCAGTGATTGTACAGCTTAAAAAAAAAAGGAAAAAAAAAATAGTCCCTATATGTATGTGTGTATATATATATATATATATATATATATATATATATATATATATATATAAAAAAAAAAAAAATAAATATATATACATACGTGTGTGTGTGTGTGTATTAGAGATGTCCGATAATATCGGCCTGCCGACATTATCGGCCGATAAATGCAATATCGGAAATTATCGGTATCATTTTTTTTTATTATCAGTATCGTTTTTTGTTGTTGTTGTTTTTATTAAATCAACTTAAAAAACACAAGATACACTTACAATTAGTGCACCAACCCAAAAACCTCCCTCCCCCATTTACACTCATTCACACAAAAGGGTTGTTTCCTTCTGTTATTAATATTCTGGTTCCTACATTATATATCAAGACAGTCTGCAAAGGATACAGTCCGTAAGCACGCATGATTGTGCGTGCTGCTGAATAGTACTAACATTTAACAGTTAATTTTACTCATTTTCATTAATTACGAGTTTCTATGTAACTGTTTGTATATTGTTTTACTTTCTTTTTTATTCAAGAAAATGTTTTTAATTTATTTATCTTATTATTATTTTTATTTTTTTAAAAGGACCTTATCTTCACCATACCTGGTTGTCCAAATTAGGCATAATAATGTGTTTATTCCAAGACTGTATATATCGGTATCGGTTGATATCGGTATCGGTAATTAAGAGTTGGACAATATCGGAATATTGGCAAAAAAGCCATTATCGGACATCCCTAGTATATATATATATATGTGTGTGTGTGTGTATGTATGTTTATATATATATATATATTTTAATTATTGTTATTATTAATGTATTATTATTTCTTTTTTTTTTATTTAATTGATGCTACTGGGTGGGGGGTGGTATGGTTGGGACATAAACAAAAAATATTTTGACATTTAGGGCAGACAACAGATGTATGATGTATGTGAATATGATGTAATGGATAGGGATGTCTGATGCTGGATGTCAATAAAAATAAAATGGAAAAAAAAAAAAAAGCGAGAAGAGAATTTTACCCAAACTTTTCGGGAAAAATATGACGCAAAAGTCACGCTAAACATCTTAGAGCTCAACATGCTAATGAGACCACAGTTCAACGAGTACAGGGGTTCCCCTTCATGTATTTGATTGTAGCAATGCGCCACGGCAACATATTAGCCGCCAGACCTTTAAAAAAAATTTTTTTTTGTTTTTTTTTTTACATTAAAACAAATTAAAGTAATATATTGTATTGTAGCGTCCAGAAAAAGACCAAGTCTGATGTTCTTTTTAGCTTCTATTGCCAATCTTATGCTCACAACGGGCCCAATCCCAACATGTATTTCTTTCCTGCACACATGTCTGTCTCCGTGTTTCACTCCTAGACACTTAACACTTCCCCTGTGTCCGCCAACATGGTGTGTTCACAGACAGTGTGAAAAATTAACATCATAACACACTAACATTAGGCCTGGGCCGATATTCGATAAGTCAAAGTTGGTAAGTTTTCCAGCGTCGATAAATCGCTATGTGTATCCTTCAAGAGCATTCGTGCTTTTCAGAGGGTAAATTCTGTCTTTGACCCTTCTTGAGGCGAGGTTTGTGTTTTTAATGTGCGTGTTCGGTGAGAGCTGTAACTTTTTTGCATTGGCTTCTGTGGCTGCGGGCGTTTGTACTACAAATAAACGGTAGTAATGATAACCGCTTTAAAACTCCCGACGGTTAGTATTACCGTATTAAATAAAAATGATCAAAGAACCGTCATTCATAACTGCACTTATAGGGACGGACTGGTGCTATATGCTAACATGCAAACAACAGACATTGACGTTACGAAACTTAATTCCCCAATCTAAACTTGTACAGACACTTTACTGTTTAAACAAGTGAGCTACAGTATTCACATTAAACATAAAGAATGTGCTGTTTTTGCACACAGTGATCGATAAACTCGACCGTGTCAAGTTGAAACAGACGGACTCCAACGCCATTCAACAGGAAGTAAACTCACATGACGTCACATAAACCGGAAGTGAAACAACTCATCGGCCTTTACAATAAAAGATAAACATATTTAAACACACAAATACAAGTAATATGGCTCTTATTAAGCCAGAACAATATTTGATGTTTCCTCTGCCAAGAAAGTATAATGTGTCTATTTATTTTAGTTATTAAAAAAATACAACTTGGTTAAAATATTTTTGTGCGTATAAGTACTTTTTGAGGACATTCAACAATACCACGATAATGATAATCGTGATTGTTTCGGTCACCATTACTTTATTTATTGTTTTGGTTGTGTATATTTGAGGGTTTTGATAGCGTTCAAAATTCTATCAAAATGTTTTAGCACAACTTTGGTAAGCTTTGAAGCCGCACCGCTTGAAGGATTGTCGGCGCATTTAACACAGACGAGTATTATTATGGTGTGTGTATAAGGTAAGACATTATCTGGCGTTTTGTTTCGCAATATTATGCAAAAGCAACTTTTCTTACTGTGACTGTTTTGAGAACTCTGGGGCTGGGCGTAAGCAGCATAGGAAGGGGTCTGGGAAGGCTAGATGGTCTGCTGAGCCACCAAGGACTGAAAGAGTGCTAGGTGAACCTACCCTGGTTAACATGTTCCAAGACTTTTTGATTGGAAAGCAACGTATGGAAGCTGTCTTGGTCTGTGAACTCCAGGAGTTAAAAACTGTCTGTAAAAGGTCTAGCCTAGATCACTCACTCACTAACCAAAATGCTAACCGTACTCCTGATGATAGTCGTTGTGAGCAGTCACCCAAACCCAAACCCAGAACTCGCCCACATCCAACTCCTAGTCCTCAAGCGTCGCCGTCCAGAGATTCCTTGCCACCTGACCTTCATCTCCGACAAGGCCCAAAGATGCGCCCTTTCCAGCAGGGTGAGGACATCGAAAACTTTCTTGTCCGCTTCAAGCGCATCGCTCGCACCTGGGGCTGGCCTCAGTCTGACTGGGCCTGCCGACTTGTTCCACTCTTGACCGGCAAAGCCCTGGATGCCTATTCTGCGATGGAGGAAGATGCTTCCAATGTCTACACTGAGCTTAAAGAAGCCCTCCTTGCTAAATTTGATATCTCTCCTGAGACTTATAGGCACCAGTTCCGGTCAACCTACATTCTGCCTGGTGAATCTCCCAAGGAGACTTACAACAGACTCAAAGGTCTCTACAGAAGATGGATCAAGCCAGAGCAGCGTTCCAAAGATGACATCGCAGAGCTTTTCATTCTGGAGCAAATGCTTCGCATGCTGCCCAACGAGATGAAGACTTGGGTTAAGGAACACAAGCCAGAAGATAGACTTACTGCTGCTAAACTTGCAGGCCAGTACTTGAATGCTCGTAAAGGGCTCCGAATGCCAAGGCAGCAGAACAACCCGGTAGCAGCAAAAGGTGCAGACGACCTGTCACACCAAAGAGGTGAGCAGAAAGCAGGTGGTTACAGCACCTCAGGGGATAAGAGAGTGTTCCTGAGACAGAGTCCAGTGAAGGATCTCATCTGCTACCACTGTCAACAGCCAGGGCATCGAGCCTCAGTCTGTCCCTTGAAAGGTCCCAAGCTGTCCAGCTTCTGTCATGTTCCCCATCCATCTGTACCAGCTTCAGTCATGGCACCTGCTCTTGCACCCAATCCTGAACCCGAGGCCAAACCTGACACTGAGCCTATCATGATGCCAGCTTGTGTTAATGGCCGTCCAGTCCAAGCACTGTTGGACACAGGTAGCTCCATGACACTGCTGAACCATTCTTTTGTGTCACTTGGCAATCTTGATTATCAGCATGCCACAGCCATTCAATGTGTCCATGGTGATCAAAGAAGATATCCCGTGGCTGATGTGACCATCGTCATCGATGACCAGGCTTTCTTGCTCCGTGTGGGGGTTCTTGACCACATGCTCCATGACATGATCTTGGGCAGAGACTTGCCTATTCTGCATGATCTTGTTCATCAGGCACACAAGCAGAAAGCAAAGTCCAGTTCTATTCCAGCCATTCAAGAGGCTTATCCAGTACTCACTTGTGCCCAGACAGCCAAGCTAGGGCTGGAGCCTCTTCCTGACTTGGACCCTTCTCTATGCCAGGGTGGTCAGAAGGGCCCCCCGAAAAGCAAGTGCCAGCGTCGCCTGGAGAAGATCCAAGGTACTCCACTGTTGGGTGATGTGTCAAGCTTGAAACCTGATGAAGAGTGGCAGGTACCTGAAGACATCCGAGAGCTACAGAGAGCTGACGTCTCACTGACTCCCCTGCTGGCTAAGATGAAAGACACTAACACCCCCTTGCAGCCAAACCAGGGTGAAAAGTATGTCCTGGAACATAGAGTCCTGTATGTAGCAGATCAGCCAGAGAATCGCTTGGTGGTCCCAACCTGCTGGAGGCCCCTTGTACTCCATCTTGCTCTTTCCATACCCTGGGCTGGTCATCTTGGGCAAGACAAGACTCTCGCTCGAGTCAAATCTCCCTTCTTTTGGCCTTTAATGGTCAAAGATATTATTGAGTACTGTCAAACCTGTCTGCAGTGCCAGAAGACTTCTCCGAGACGACCTGAGAAAGCCCCACTACTCCCTCTTCCTCTCATTGATGTTCCTTTCCAGAGGATCGCAATGGATATCATTGGACCTCTGGAGAAAAGCACTGGAGGCCATGAATAGGTCTGCAACAACTAAGCGATTAAAATCGATTATAAAAATAGTTGCCGATTAATTTAGTCATCGATTCGTTGGATCTATGCTATGCGCATGCGTTGCGGCTACGTCTCATGGAGGTGGCAGTAAGCCAGCCAATAATGTGTCATGTGCAGCTCACGTGACGACGCCGTCTCCTTTGCCTGGAAACATTAGAAAAATGGCGGAGGAAAACAGTACGGATAGTTCAGCGGAGAAACATCTCGAGGTTATTGCTTCAATGGAGAAAAGTGTGGGAACACTTTACTTTAAAGACTTCAAAGAAGACAGTTTCCTGCAAAATGTGCAGCATGGACCCTCGCATGGCACAGAAGTACAACATTGCTTCGGGAGAAACATGTTGGAGCCATGGATGAAGGGAAGAACTCACGATACGTAACTTTTTAAGTCCATAGTCTGAGTACATTGATCCGTTGTGTCCGTCTTTGTGTGTTTTTAATATTTTGTTAACGAGGAGATTTGTTTTAAGGAAGCGCAGCAGCAACTGTTGTGTATGAACTTTCAGAGTGTTAGAAACTTTTTGGAGAGTGCAACGACTTCATTTTCTGTGTTGTTTTGAGTCGCAACAGGCATTCATGAGTTCAGCTTTTTTGTGAGTAACGTTAACGTTATGCCTTTGAATACATGTATTTTGTTATAATGGATGATTTACATTTTGATTATTTGATTATTTTCAATATGCTTATTTTGATGAATTATATAGGCCCATTAACGCATCCGACTTTGAAATTTATTTAGAATATAAATGTACTATATATATAATAAACTATACTAACATTTCCTCTATTTATTACTATTGCAGATTTTGGGTGCTTTGTTTCCTCTTGATGTTTCTCCCTTTTTGACACTTTGGGATTTATATAAATGTTTCTAAACTGTTACCAACTGCGTGCCTTGCCATAATTGGTTTGAAAGTCTGGTTTGCAAAGGTTACATTACCTTTACCCGAGGCGGTGTGTGACACTTACCTTCTGGTACCTGCTGATCTGTATTTGGGATCTGCATACATTCTGAAAAATTACGCGCGTCCGCGCCAAAGTTGATGAGCTTCTTCTTTTTCCTTCAACTTCTTGTTATGGGACATTCATCCTTCGCTGTTGCCATGTCTAATATAAAGTAGTGTAAAGTTCTTATTTATATCTGTCCGTAAACTCCTTTTAATATGACTCCTTTAATGCGCCCTATAATCCCGTGCGCCTAATATATGAAAAAAGATAAAAAATAGACCATTCATCGGCAGTGCGCCTTATAATCCGGTGCGCCCTATGGTAGTACCATTTAATGGAATATTAATCCCATCTAAAGCAATACAAGGCAGCAGTTTAACCCTGGAACTGATGATTTCCACCAGAAGCCAATCATAGAGGCTTTATTGTACCGCAGTAGTTCCTACGGTGTTTTCTGTGTGCAGCAGCGGCATCCTGGAGTGTTGTTATGTAATCATGTGACGATTGCCAAGCATGACCTCAGCGCCCATAGCGCCGTCGACCTCCCAGCCACAAAAGCATGTGGCCTAAACGTGCAAAACTCAGAAACCAAAGGCTGCTTGTCGCAACAACACACAACATCCAAACATGACAAGACAACCGTTTTCATGCATTTACTTCCCTTCGTCTAACTCAGGGTTGCTCTGCAACTTCCTGAAAGGAAGCGAGGCCCAAAGCCACAATCAAGTCTGAGGGGAGAGAGTGAGAGTCTGTGGGGCGCCTGGGAAAGGAAGTGGAGGAGCGGGTGGAAAAGACTGGAGAGAAAGGCTCTCCCATTCAGGCACCTTTCTGGCCACCTTTCTGCAGCCTAGGGAAGATAACCTTCAGCAGCAAATAAACATTTGCTGTCTGCGTTGACACCTTATCAAACATTAATATCACCAGAGATAAGATAGGTCTGTTTTCCTCACCTCACAGGCAACAACATTAGGTACAATTACACAACCCAATTAGATCCAATGTAATAGCTCTATTGAAATGACCAGTGTCAAACATGTCTGCATTATAATAACACCTTTTTTTTTAATATGATGTACTAAAATATTAGAGGCAGCGCTCAGGGGGGTGCAGTGGAGTTCTCCTGCAGTGCAAACTACTACTACTACTACAATAATAAACACAATGAGCACATGTCAAGCTAAACTGAGAATTATTATTGTTGAATGAACAGGCATTTTTCTAGATTTTTATTTTTTTATGTATAACGACACAATATTTTCAACACACAGTATTAAGGATGTTGCCACAAGAATTCTAGAGAGCACGCACACAAATTAAATAATAAAATACTTTTGTATGTACAGTAAAACATTAGTCATAAGCCCAATATATGAATACAAGATGATGTAGAACGTGTATAATGTGTATATTGTTAAGAAAATAATAGATTTTATATAGGGTTTATTATGATATTTGGCCTAAATTTTACAATATAATTCTACAAAATATATTGTTATGGGTACATTATTGTTGTGTACTTTTAGGAAATGTACGTTTTAAACCACATTTACTCCGTGGAACCATTGGCGAGTAAGCCTGTATGCTGGAAATTGAAGATTGTGGAGTGTTTTTTATTTATTTAATTTTTATGCAAGTTTTTATTTTAATTTTATTTCTGCTTGTATTTCTTTTATTTGGGTTTTTTATCGTTGTATGGTTTCTTTTTCTGTGATATGGATCCCCCTGGGTCTGAAATTAAAAAAAATAACTACTATATATGCAAGTTCAAAGTAACCTACATTTAATTAAGATCTGATCCTTTGGCATATTTTTAAAAAATGAAAATACAGCAGAAAATCTCATAATAAACATGTTTGGATGCTTATGTCTCTCATATTATAGCAAAAATTTAACATTTTCAATTGAAAATGAGGTTTAGTTTGAGCAGTGACAGATGATAACTTGTGGTTTTTGTGCTATCCAACCATCCTAAAACTGAAGTCCAAGCCTTTTGAAACGAGGAAAAAAATAGTTTTAGGACCATGAGTTGGTCCTCTGAGGGGTTCTTGGCAGCAGGTTGTGCCATTGAGAAGCACCGCACAACTGTTAGTGACAGCTGTCACAATTGCTTGTATTCCGTCACGTGACTTTTCCCGGAAGTGAAAAACTGTGGTGGTCAACCAAGCCAAGATTGCTGTTGTGCAACAAGCAGCGCACAAACTATCAGTGCGCAAGAGGCCTAGATCTTCCTGCAAAAAGCAAATACGAGCAAAAAACACCCATACCAAACGTGCTTTAAGAAATACAAATATTATCAAGATAATACTTTAATGGGAAATACTAAACGTTAAAAGTATATCAAACAAACCTGTAACAAAGTGATCACTGCAAACTTGTGCATTCTTCGACTGGAGTGCGTGCTACTTCTCTCCTCGTCTTTTTGTAAAATCTTGCACTCTTCGGCCCTTCTTGTCTACCTCTCGAGGAACGCTGAAGAAACGTTTATGCTTTTTGCGGTTAGAACGGTTCGTACAGCCGAAAACAACGCAATCAGGAAATTTTTTGACGAGAGGCTCAATGGCGACTTGTACCCATTGAGAACAGACGCCGGCTTGACCACCACGCATATTTAATGAGCTAGCGTGAGCCGGACGTGACGTTATTTAAACCAAGTGATAAAAAGGACATCTCTAAAAGGACTCGTCCATGTTACTCCTTATGAGCAGACTCGATTCTGCAAGAGTCGATACACAGCTGATACACACATAAATGTCTTGAGTAGATAACACAAATAACACATTATGATGATGATTATATTATGAGTGCATCTTAAAGCAGCACTAAGTAACTTTTCAACCTTCATAAAATATTTTCATAACTTTTGGGATGATACATGGACTTACATGACACCTCTGTCATGTCCTGAGGGAGTCTGTATGACTTTTACTGGCACTTACCGACTTTGAGGACACACAAAAAACTACAAATGTGCTCACTTGCTTTACGGCAGGGGTGTCAAACGTACGGCCCGCGAACAGGTTTTATCCGGATGAGTTTGCTAAGTATAAAAATTAGCCCAAATTTTTTAATGAAAGAAACTGCTGTTCTAAGTGTGTCCACTAGATGTCGCAATAGCAAATATTTGTATCTTTGTAGATTATGCTACATATGTAAAAATATAAAATAAACCACATGATGTTAGTGCACCAGTTGAGGAAAATGAGCAAAGTACATAAATAACATACTGTAATTTGATTTTGATATTTTTTTTATCTTGATAGATTGAAAATTAACACCAATGAGTTGACTGAAAAACATTATCATATAATTTATTCAGAAAGTATAAATAACGACAAATAAATACTATTAACCGCAACATGTAAGTGAAAAAAAACCCAACAACAACATAATTTGTACATTTTCAGAATGTGCTTGTTCTATTTTTAAACAAAGAAAACAATCTGAAATCGTCTTTATTTTTAAGTTATCGTGGCGTGATTTTACCAGTCCGGCCCACTTGGGGCCATGTGGCCCCCGATCTAAAACGAGTTTGACACCCTTGCTTTACGGCATACATCACTCTCCCCATTCGTTAATAAGACGGAAGTCGATGCGAGCGCCTATGTGCAATTACTGCCATCATAGTAGAAGCCGTAGAACAACCAAAGAAACGAAAAGTTTTGTCTGAGGTGACAAAATAAGGAAAAGGGAGGCTACCCGGATAAAAGGACAGTCAAGGATCAACATTGGCCCGGCTTTCGCTCGCTGAGACGAGGAGGGATTTCAGACCGATGCTGCCTTGGCTCTGTTCCTGCTGGACTAGTGAGTGACTTTCGATGCTCAAAACAAAATGATAATGCTAATGTAAGCGGTCAAAAATAAATCAATAGTCACCAGCTCGTTAGTGTGCAGTTCCACACTGACACGACCAGCCACGCAACAAACTCAAAAGCACCGCATAAAGAAAAAAACAATCCGAAGACTGCAAATCGCAAATATAAAGTTTGAGTAAAATATGTAGGTTCCTACTGTGGAATATATCAGTCTTACTGAATCATGGTGGTATTATGGTGTCAGTTTGTAGCTACGTGACAGTAGTTTCTGTTGATTTACCACGCTTTACGCTGGTCCTCATGGGAAACGTGATCTTCCTTCAGGCAAAACACTACCACTTTTATCCACTGGCGCCGCCAAAATCAACCAAAACTGAAAGTTCTTAAGTGGGGCTTTCACTCTCACCCTGTCTTTAAAAACTAGTGACGGGTCTGTAGCTTTAAATCGACAATTCCTTGGATGCATCACAGTAATGCGCTAAGACATGCAAAATTGAAGCGTGTAAATAACTTCCTCCTATGCTGCCAAATATATATTTACTATATTTTCACCTTTCTTCTGTCATCTCATCCTTGTTCCAAAGTGCTAGTGTGAATGTTATAGGGGCGGCATGGCGTAGTGGGTAGAACAACCGTGCCAGAAACCTGAGGGTTGCAGGTTCGCTCCCCGCCTCTTACCATCCAAAAATCGCTGCCGTTGTGTCCTTGGGCGGGACACTTCAACCTTTGCCCCCGGTGCCACTCACACCGGCGAATTGAATGATGAATGACAGGTGGTGGTCGGAGGGGCCGTTGGCGCAAATTGCAGCCACGCTTCCGTCAGTCTACCCCAGGGCAGCTGTGGCTATGAAAGTAGCTTACCACCACCAGGTGTGAACGAATGATGGGTTCTACATGTAAAGCGACTTTGGGTACTTAGAAAAGCGCTATATAAATCCCAGTTATTATTATTATTATTAATGTTTAAAGGTGAACTGTGTTGAGTGAAGTGTTCCATGCTAGCTTTGTCGCTATCCAGGTGGAACAAAACGTTTAGCATTTTTGATATGGGGTGGAGGTAGTTAAAAGTTCTTGATTTGATTCAAGCAACTTTATTATTGAACTTTTATATTAACATTTATGATGTCGTTTTTTTTATGTAATTAAATTAAATAAAAAAATATTCAAACTTTACAAAATCTCAGGGGACCCCCCACCCCCTATTCTTGGGGCCCGGGTACAACATCCCCACTTCTACAGCGCTGGCTATTTAATTGGCAGCCCCAGGGGCCAAATCCGGCCGGGGAATTACACCATACTAGCCCCCGCACCCCCGGGTTCAGTTCAGAACTTAGTAGACCAGGGGTGTCAAACTCATTTTAGCTCAGGGGCCGCATGGAGGAAAATATGTGCACACGCGGGCTGGATTATTAAAATCGTGGCATTAAAACAAAAAAAATAAAGATATCTTCAGATTGTTTTCTTTGTCTTACTTTGGCCAAAAATAGAACAAACACATTCTGAAAACATTACAATAAAAATATAGAAAAAAAATACCGGCAGCGGTAAAGTTTAGATCCATGAAGGAAAGAAGAAAGTGAATTAATTTACATATGCATAAAAATGTGTTTTCTTTTGTATTACATGTTTTAATGAATTAAGTAACGTTTATGACAACCTTTTTCCAATACACAATATAGAATGTGAGATATAACAGGATAATGCATACATTTATCATTTGTTTTCAAAACGGTTACAAAACAGTGGGACCCAAAAAATTTACTGTGGGACTTCATTTTTGTGACTTCATGGCATTTTGAAAAATTCCTAGCGCCAACACTGATGGAGTATTGGTGCGTGCAAAACAGCAGCAAGCGGCTGTGGCCTGCGGGCCGGTTCTAATACTAATGAAATAATTAATTCAGAGGCCGGATCTGGCCCACAAGCCTTGACTTTGACACCGAGGTGGGAGACAAACATTTTTGCAGCAAATTCCTAAAAACTCTAGAGAGCTCCTGTTGTATAGAGGATCTTGGACCACTGTAAACACATTGGCACTGGGGTCCAAACTTGTAATTTACATAACTTAGGTGTTCCTCAAGGCACCCCTTTGTGTAGCTGCGGCCGCAGAAACACTCTAAGTTGCACCCACAAGGGTGACGGAAACTAAAGTGAACGGTGTTTTAAGAGACATGGCCGCAGGGGCGCTGAAATTGCAAAAGTGGTAGTTTAGTTTGTGACGTGATTCAATATGGGTAATGCAACGCACAATTGGTTGTTATAATTTCAGTTGTTGAATGTACCGTATTTTTCGGACTATAAGTCGCTCCGGAGTATAAGTCGCACCGGCCGAAAATGCATAATAAAGAAGGAAAAAAACATATATAAGTCGCATTTTTGGGGGAAATTTATTTGATAAAACCCAACACCAAGAATAGACATTTGAAAGGCAATTTAAAATAAATAAAGAATAGTGAACAACAGGCTGAATAAGTGTACGTTATATGAGGCATAAATAACCAACTGAGAACATGCCTGGTATGTTAACGTAACATATTATGGTAAGAATTATTCAAATAACTATAACATATAGAACATGCTATACATTTACCAAACAATCTGTCACTCCTAATCGCTAAATCCCATGAAATCTTATACGTCTAGTCTCTTACGTGAATGAGCTAAATAATATTATTTGATATTTTACGGTAATGTGTTAATAATTTCACACATAAGTCGCTCCTGAGTATAAGTCGCACCCCCGGCTAAACTATTAAAAAAACCTGCGACTTATAGTCCGAATAATACGGTATTTCATTTTCGGCTGATTATACACAACCCCAACCCTAACCCAAACCTAGTCATACACTTAATTTATTTTCAGCAGCTATTGTTTTTTAGTTATTTTTTCTGATTTCCGTGTTACGTATGTCTCTCCAGCTTAGGGCTGGGCGATATATTGAGTTTGTAAAATATATAGATATATTTTTAAACAAGATATGAATTTAAAAAAATATCGTAATATCGATATAATTTATTTCACGCTAAAATGGCCAAACGCCGCTTATTTGTTGTGTTCCTTGATCTCCCCCGCTCCTCACTTCCTCGCATGGGCTTATTGGTTGAGATTAAGCCAATCAGAGGCAAGATAGGGCGGGTCATCGAACCAGGAAGGGAAATCACAACAGACATCCCAAATGACGACAAAAGAGTCGTAGGAGAGAAGAGCGATTTATATATTAAAAAACTAGTGGAAGATGGCAGAGGGATTCTCTTCTTTAGATTTTTCTTTGAGCGATGTAGACCAGGTCCAGGAAATTCACAATGCGTCTACTTGGCTACATTTGGACAAAAGTATGCGTCTGAATAAAACATTCATTTGAGTTGTTTACCATGTAAGCCCAAATCAAAACTGTTCTCGAGTGCCATATTTGACACGAAAAATGCTGCCAAAAATGTATTACTTGAACAGCTGTTATTTATTTTACGTAGAAAGAATATTTTTCTATTCTATTCATGACATGTAATTCTGTGCTACTTGAACAGTTTTTTTCTGTGCTGTTATTACCCATCTTGTCTAACTTGGTTAATAAAAGTGCCACTGACTGTTTACAGTACAGTTGTCATTCACTTCAATTTCACTGAATCTCGCTCAAAAATTAATATATTTATACTTTCACCGGAAAATATATCGAGATATATATCGAATATGGAGTTTAAGTACAAATATATCGGGATATACTTTTTTTGTCCATATCGCCCAGCCCTACTCCAGCTTCACTTCCGTTGTTGTCACCCCTGTGAGCAAGTCTTTAAGACACGTTTTTTTTTTTTTTCCTGAAGCAATCATAACAAACGTTATTGTATATAATTATGTTGCACGTTAACGGCATGTTTTGAACTTGTTAAAGAAAACAACACAACTTTAGGACAGTCCTACATTCTGCCATGTAAATAAGCTACTTCGACACCAGCAAGAACAACAACGCATTGAGTTTCCACGTCCCACTTTCGAGCCCTAATATGTATCCATCCATCCATCCATCCATCCATTTTCTACCGCTTGTCCCTTTCGGGGTCACAGGGTGCTGGAGCCTATCTCAGCTGCATTTGGGCGGAAGGCGGGGTACACCCTGGACAAGTCGCCATCTCATCACAGGGCCAACACAGATAGACAGACAAAGGCTTGGCGCAGTTGAGACAGTGGTCGTGCCAGCAACCTGAGGGTTCCTGGTTTGATCCCCAGCTTCTACCAACCTAGTCACGCCTGTTGTGTCCTTGAGCAAGACACGTCACCCTTGCTCCTGATGGGTCGTGTTTAGGGCCTTGCAAGGCAGCTCCCGCCATCAGTGTGTGAATGGGTGAATGTGGAAATAGTGTCAAAGCGCTTTGAGTACCTTGAAGGTAGAAAAGCGCTATACAAGTATAACCCATTTACCATAACATTCACACTCACATACTAGGGCCAATTTAGTGTTACCAATCAACTTATCCCCAGGTGCATGTCTTTGGAGGTGGGCGGAAGCCGGAGTACCTGGAGGGAACCCACGCAGTCATGGGGAGAACATGCAAACTTCACACAAAGATCCCGAGCCTGGGATTGAACTCAGGACCTTCATATTGTGAGGCACATGCACTAACCCTTGTTCTACCCGCCCTATATGTAAACATTAGAAAAAGAAACCAGTGATTCTCAAACTGTGGTACATGTAACACTAGCTACAACTATTAAATATACATGTTTTTAGTGAATAGTTAGGCCTACCACGCTACTGTATTTTAATGTTGGTCATTACAGTGGTACTTGGAGAGCCAAGAGTTTAATTAGCAGTACTCAGCAATTAAAAAAGTCTGCATGAGTGCATGCTTAAGAGTCTCCTTGGTGCTTTAATGCAGTGTTTTTCAACCACTGTTCCGCGTGCCATGAGATACAGTCTGGTGTGCCTTGGGAGATTATGTAATTTCACCTATTTGGGCGCCTTCCGCCCGAATGCAGCTGAGATAGACTCCAGCATCCCGGGCGTCCCCAAAAAGGGACAAGCAGTAGAAAATGGATGGATGGATGGGTTAAAAATATTTGATGCAAACCAGTAATTATAATCTGCAAATAAAGTGCCTTTGTTGAGTGTCGGTGCTGTCTCGAGCTCGGCAGAGTAACCATGTTATACTCTTCCATATCAGTAGGTGGAAGCAGGTAGCTAATTGCTTTGTAAACGTCGTATATAATGCTTAAACCAAAAATAAACAAAAGGCGAGTGCCCCTAAAAAAGGCATTGAAGCTTAGGGATGGCTATGGAAAACTAAACGAAAAAACAGAATGCTGGACGACAGCAAAGACTTACAGCGTGTGGAGCAGATGGCGTCCACAAAGTACATTCCGTACATGACATGACAATCAACAATTTCCACACAAAGAAGGATAGCGTCCGCACAACTGAAATAGTCTTGATTGCTAAAACAAAGCAGGTGCGGGGAATAGCGCTTAAAGGAAGACATGAAACTGCTACATGAAAATACCAACAAAACAGGAAAAGACACCAAAATAGGAGCGCAAGACACACAGGAAAACACCAAAACAGTCCAAATAAGTCACGGCGTGATGAGACAGGTCATGACACTTACTTTGAGACAAGAGCTATAGTGATGCATGCTTGGTTATGGTTTGAATTCATATCCAACAATTGCAACAATGACTTTTTACTGTCAATATCAACTACCGAGTTTACATTTTTAATGTTTTCTGCTGGTGGTATGCCTCAAATTTTTGAACAAAAATGTGCCTTGGCTCCAAAAAGGTTGAAAAACACTGCTTTAAGGAGAGTTGAATTGTTTCTTGTTATCAGAACAATGTGCAAAGTTGCCTGGAGTCAAGTGTTGACATGCGTTACCTTGATCTCTGCAGCTCCATGGCAGAGTTGGCTATCTGGCCGCCCTCCAGACAGTAGTTCTGGGAGCTTTGTCTGGAGTACGCCGCTGGTACGATCCCCTGAGTGTAGGTCTGCAGTCTCCCCCTGGCAGAGGCTGACAGCGCCGGGAAAGACGAGCCGAAATTGGCCGCAGCGAAGGCGTCGCCCTCGGCGGACTCTGCGGCAGCCAAGGAGCTCGTCCGGCTGCTCGCCAGGAGAGCCTGGTTCGCCAAGGAGAGAGTCTGGGCGGCGGAAGTGTTCGCGGCAACTGCGGCGGTGTTGTTGTTGTTCTCTACGGGCGGTGCAGTTGGAGTAGCCGTAGCCAGGAAGCTGCTTCGAGTCCGGGCTTCCAGCGCGCCTTCCTCGGCGTCCTCCTGCTGGTCGGCGGCGTCCTGCACGGGTCGCCCATCCAGGGAGATGTTGGTGAGGAAGGACAGCGCCGCTTGCCTCCGCCTGGGGTCGATGCGTTTCCGCGTCTGCTCGATGCCGTGCAGCGTGGCCGTGGAGGTGCTGCTGCTGGCGGCCGCCGCCATGCTCCGTGTACCGCCCACGGAGCTGCGATCCTCTCACCTGCAGCACATCAAATAAAAAATGTGTGTGTAAGTGTGTGTTGCGGCCTGTCTTTTAAGTGCACGCGTGGAAGTGGGTGAAAACAGGCAGGTCACGTGTGTGCAGTATTGTGGCAGCACAGGGAACATTTGGACCAATCAGATGTCAGCAACACACGTAGGCTTTGTACCACCTTTTTCCTGACTATGAAGCACACCACATGCATTCCACGTTTCGGTAATATTTCATGCACATGTGCGCTACTTCAAAGCGCAGTTGTTTGCAAATCCATCAATGGGTGCTGACAGGAAGAGGCTCTGTTTGTTGCAGGAGAAATACACCAAGGTCTGTGCTCGCGTCCAAAGTGGCACATTTGCAGTAACAGTGACCCCTGGTGGCATAAAGTGAACAGTGCGTTTTTGTTGGCGTTGCCACAGCTGGTAGACTACTCCCCCTAGCGGTGGATGTGTAGGACTTCATCCTTGTGGCTTTGCTTTGACGTTCTCGCAATGCTGATCACAGCCGCTCGGAGGCACACTTGCACATATCAAAAGATAAGGACGTTCATCAGCAACTTTTTTCCAAAATATACATGAAAGGCGCCTAGTACCCATTGAGAACAGAGCTAGCTTGACCACCACGCAAATTTAATGGGTAGGCGAACGTGACGCCTGTAAAATCCAAGCAATATTAAAGTTAAAAGTTAAAAGTACCAATGATTGTCACACAACACTAGGTGTGGTGAAATGTGTCCTCTGCATTTGACCCATCCCCTTGTTCACCCCCTGGGAGGTGAGGGGAGCAGTGAGCAGCAGCGGTGCCACGCCCGGGAATCATTTTTGGTGATTTAACCCCCAATTCCAACCCCAATTCAATATGTTTGATTGATTGAAACTTTTATTAGTAGATTGCAGAGTACAGTGCATATTCCGTACAATTGACCCCTAAATGGTAACACCCCAATAAGTTTTTCAACTTGTTTAAGTCGGGGTCCACATTAATCAATTCATGGTACATGTGCATGGTAATTATAAAAACATACTCCTTGTTGTAAACTCTTCTCGTTGTCATATATATATATATATATATTAACATACATATTCTCGCCCGGAAAAGGGTGGAGTGCCATCTCCAGGTTGGGGAGGAGATCTTTCAAGTACCTCGGATTCTTATTCACAAGTGAGGGAAGAGTGGATTGTGAGGTCGACAGGTGGATCGTTGCGGCGTCTTCAGTAATGCAGACGCTGTATCGGTACGTTGTGGTGAAGAAGGAGCTGAGCCGGAAGGCAAAGCTCTCAATTTACCGGCCGATCTACGTTCCCATCCTCATCTATAGTCATGAGCTTTGGGATATGACCGAAAGCTCTGTCATCCGGGAGAAGCTCAAAGTAAAGCCGCTGCTCCTCCACATCGAGAGGAGCCAGATGAGGTGGTTCGGGCATCTGGTCAGGATGCCACCCGAACGCCTCCCTAGGCAGGTGTTTCAGGCATGTCCGACCGGTAGGAGGCCACGGGGAAGACCCAGAACACGTTGGGAAGACTATGTCTCCCGGCTGGCTTGGGAACGCCTCAGGATCCCCCGGGAACATGGACGAAATGGCCGTGGAGAGAGAAGTCTGGGCTTCCCTGCTTAGGCTGCTGCCCCCGCGACCCGACCTCCGCTAAGCGGAAGAAGATGGATGGATGGATATACATATATATATATATATATATATATATATATATATGTATATATATATATATATATATATATATATATATATATCCATCCATCCATCCATTTTCTACCGCTTGTCCCGTTCGGGGGCGCGGGGGGGTGCTGGAGTATATATATATATATATGTAGAAAATGGATGGATGGATATATATATATATATATATATATATATATATATATATATATATATATATATATATATATATATATATATCCATCCATGCATCCATTTTCTACCGCTTATTCCCTTCGGAGTCGCGGGGGGCGCTGGAGCCTATCTCAGCTACAATCGGGCGGAAGGCGGGGTACACCCTGGACAAGACGCCACCTCATCGCAGATATATATTTATATAGTTTACGACAAGCAAATGTCGCGTGCATTTTCTTTGCACTGGCTGCACTTACAATGTATAACCACTAGATACTGCTGTTGCACAAGAATACATTATATCATTGTAACCTACAGCTAATGTTTACAAGACTTGTGGAGCTTGTTGCAATATAGTGGCCAACGTATCCATCATTACCTTCATTCATTTGTCATTAGACTACTTTTTTTCTGAAAAACAAAACAAAACATGATTTAATACAATATACTAAAGCTATCTATTTGATTTAATCTAAAGGTTCTCAAACTTTTTTCACCAAGTACCACCTCAGAAAAAAACCTGGGTGTCCAAGTATCACTTTAATGTCCAACAGTAAAATACAGTAGCGTAGTAGGCCTGAGTATTCATTAAACCAAGACAAAAGTTTTATTTAACAGGTATATTTAATATGTTTGGCCACTGTAACATTACACACAGTTTGAACAGTAACTATTTGAATATTTAATCAAGTACCACGGTTTGAGAATCGCTGGTCTAATGCTTTTCAACGCAGAGCCTTGGCCTAAGCTTGAAACTAATCTGAAGGACCCATCAGCCCCCTTTTGCACAGAGGCTCTGCAAAAGAAAACGCTTAGCTTCCTGTGTTTGTGCCAGGCTTCCTACTCCATGACTCTTTCACAATGATTAAAGGCCAAAGACGGTCTTTGGTTGGCACTGTAACGCAGTCTTGGATGTAGAGGAACCACTGCTGATCCTGAACCACATGTGTGCAAAGTGCAGCCAGGGGGACTTTTGAGACACTCAAGTTTAAAAAAAAAAAAACACAGAAAAAAATGTATGAAAAAATTAATGCTAAAAGGTGTAACAAAACAAGAACAAGTCGAAATATTGGTATGAATAATACTAATAATACTCACTTTCGCCTTTAACACAAAGCGAAGGTTCAGGCAGTTTTTGTCATTTTTGTCAAGTTAGTTTGGGCTTCCCCCCGAGTGCAGCTGGGATAGGCTCATAGACTCAATCAACACACCAATGATGTAAGGAGTGCAAAAAATCATGAGATTCACTACAAAAGATGGCAATTATATCCATAATAATACTCATGTTTGATTGACAGTAACAACAGGTGTATTATTGTGGCTGTGCTTGCAATTGCACTCATCGTACTTGGAGTTTTTAATATCTTGATTACCTTTCTTAAGTGACACAAAATTGCGCAGGATCCTTTTTAATTCATTGTATCTTTTGAAAGGTTAGAGTTGTGCTAACTCTTTTTTGGGAATGTATGGGAATCTTTTTTTTTTTTTGTATCAGTAGCATTTTGAGCCATTGCAGGGTAAAGCAATTAAAATGCCAGTCAGGCTATTTCAGGATGATATCGCAGAGCTGGCCTTAGTTGGACACACACACGCACGCACGCACGCACGCACGCACGCACGCACGCACGCACGCACGCACGCACGCACACACACACACACACACACACACACACACACACACACACACACACACACACACACACACACACACACACACACACATTATTGTATTTGTTACCTTCTTGAGACCGGAAAATGCCTACCTCTTTAGGACCACCATCTCTAGATATATGAAGATTTGTATTTCCAACATTAATAATATATACATAATATGCAAATATGAAAAAGCTTGTTGTGAAAAATTATTTGGAATTTTACAAGAAACACTTAGAATTTTGGCAGTGTTAAAAGTCGTAATTTTACTCAACGCAAGTCAAAATTTTACAAGAGAAACTGAACATTTCTGCAACATTTTGATAAAAGTTGGAATTTTACTCAATTACAGTCGCAATTTTACAAGAAAAGCTTAAAATGTTGGCAATTTTATGAAAAGAGTCGTAATTTTACTCAAGAAAAGTCACAATTTTATTAAACTTTAAAATTAAAGTCCCAATGATTGTCACACACACACACACACACACACACTAGGTGTGGTGAAATTTGTCCTCTGCATTTGACCCATCCCTTTGTTCACCCCCTGGGAGGTGAGGGGAGCAGTGGGCAGCAGCAGTGCCGCGCCCGGGAATCATTTTTGGTGATTTAACCCCCAATTCCAACCCTTGATGCTGAGTGCCAAGCAGGGAGGTAATGGGTCCCATTTTTACAGTCTTTGGTATGACTCGGCCGGGGTTTGAACTCACAACCTACTGATCTCAGGGCGGACACTCTAACCACTAGGCCACTGAGTAGGTAAAAAATTAATTAAATTAATTAAATTTTTTTAGCAATATTATAAAAATATTCGGAATTTTACAAAAGTCATAATTTTACTCAAAAAATGTCACTATTTTACAAGGACAACAAAAAAATTGGCAATATTGTGACAAAAGTCAGAATTTTACCAGACAAATGTCACCATTTGGCATTAAAAAGTAATCATTTTACATAAAAAAGTAATAATTTTATGGGAAAATATTACAGGAACAGAAAGAATATGAGAAGTTGTTGCCAATTTTGTAAGAAAAAAGTTGACACATTGTGAGAAAAAGACTGCTTTTCGATATAATTTTTATTAATGGTTTGTTTGTAATTGGCTTTTAATCTTCATTATTTACTTCAATTTATTACAGTATGTCCCTACATACATACATATTTATTTCTTTAAATTAATTTTGGCCAAAGGGGGCGCATTTCAATTTCTTACACACACTTGTTATTACATATGTTGGCCAGAGGGGGAGTACTTCAAATTTTTACACACACTTGTTATTTCATATGTTGACCATAGGGGGAGCACTTGTAAAAGTGGGACCACCTTAATTTTGATAGATTTCACCACCAGGGGTGCAAATGAGACATTCTCTATTAGATGCAATGGTTTTCCGCATTGGGACCATAATATCGGTCCTAACTTGTTCACCAGTCCTCATATGGAAGATACTTTTCCTTGTTGGTGTCTCAAGAAGGGTAGAAATACAAGAACACACACACACACACACACACACACACACACACACACACACACACAGACAGGCGCATCATGCTCATACATTCTAATTCGGGTCCCTGAACACTTGTGCATATTCTCCACAGGAGGATGAAATCTATCAGCATTAGGTGTGCGCTGATTGAGGCTTTAGATAAGAGTGTGGGGGGGCCTGTATGTGTCTTGTGGTCCTGTCTTAACGCTCTTATCGGAAGAATCTAAAGAGCTCCCTAAAGTCCGCCTGGGGTTTTTAATGGGCGACACTTATATAGGCCGCTGATGCAGTCGGTGGCAAGGATCACTCACTTTCACAAGATGGATGATGATGGAATGATACTGTGTGTATAAAGTAAGCATGGCTGCTACTCACAGTAATGCACTGTAAATTACACGCGTTCAAATAAAGAAGGCCTGGAAAAATGACTAAAAAGGCTGTAATGTGCATGCCAGGCCAGTAGAGGGTGATGCCACTTTGTAAAGAACAACTAGTCTTTTTAGTTGAACGACGCATACACAAGTGACTGCATAGTGGAGCATTATAAACAAAAACTACGACAGTGCATGTAGTCCGTCATTGATTGGGTCGTGCCGAGGCTGAACATGCATTTTCTTCGTTTTTGATGTTAAGTGCGTCCAAAGTCCAGATGAGGAGCCTTTAGTGGGCATGTCTCAGCTTTGGAGTGCATGAAAGAGCGTAGAAAGAAACACATGGCCAATCATACAAGTGTACAGTAGTACCTCAACTTACGAGCTTACCGTATTTTTCGGACAATAGGGCGCATCAGATTATAAGGCGCATTATGATTTTTTTCTAAATGTAAAACACTTCCTTGTGGTCTACATAACATGTAATGGTGGTTCTTTAGTCAAAATGTTGCATAGATTATGTTTTACAGACCATCTTCAAGCCGCTTTCTGACAGTCGCTTCAGGATGCGCCGTTTTGTGGGCGGTCTTATTTACGTGGCTCACCTTCGACAGCGTCTTCTCCCCGTCATCTTTGTTGTAGCCGTGCGGCGTGCAAGGACGGGAGTGGAACAAGTGTCAAAGGATGGAACTAACTGTTTAAATGACATTCAGACTTTACTTAAATCAATTACGGAGCAGCAACTCCTCATCCGTGGCTCAATAATGCAACATCAACGCCGGAAATGTGTCCCGTGAAAAACCCTCCGACCGGAACCCTCTAATAACTAAAGTTCCGTGGGTGAATAATGTAAACTCACTACAGTTTTTAGCGCTTTGATAGATAGTCTAATGACAGATACTTTATATTAGAAATGGCAACAGCGGAAGATGAATGCCACTTAAGGAGGTAGAGAAAAAGAAGAAGCTTATCAACTACGGTGTCGGCACAGACTACAATGGCGGACGCGCTCAAATTTTCAGTACTTATGCAGATCCCAAATACAGATCAGCAGGTACCAGAAGGTAAGAAAAGTTGGTTTTGCATAATATTATAATAATATAGGTGCCAAACAATACAATCAATCAAGCGGTGCGGCTTCATAGCTTACCAAAGTCGTACTAAAAACATTTTGACAGATTTTTGAGCGCCGTGCGTAATGTGCTATATTCTCAATAAAATGTTTACATTTTGGTGTTGTTTACTGGCGTCATTTTGCAGTTTAAACGTATCTCTTATGTGTGACTGCCATCTACTGGTCACACTTATCATTACACCGTGTACCGAATAAAATAGCTTTGAGGTCAGTACGCACAACCAGAATTATGCCGTACACTAGGCGCACCGGGTTATAAGATAAGATAAGATTTTTGAGAAAATGAAAGGATTTTAAGTGCGCCTAGTAGTCTGAAAAATACGGTAATTGGTTTTGTGATGGAGCTCAAAACACGTGTATCTCAAATTTCCCTTTGAAATGTAATAAAATCAATTTAATTGGTACTTGGCCTCCACAAAACATCACACATTTAACATGTAACATGTCTTTTAAAAAGAAATACAAACTTTTTGTATATAAAATATTGTATAAAAACAGTACAATAGAATGTATTGCTAAAAACTGCAGTAGTTTTTTAAACTAATAATGTACAGCATTTACTTCGAAGAGCGGGCTTCCAGCTGCCTCTCCGTCAAACACACCATCAGCCGCCTGTCCATATTTTCATGGATAAATGTCCACTGTGTAAGGGTGTAAAGGTACGTGTATTTGTATAGAACCGTTTCGGTACGGGGGTTTCGGTTCGGTTCGGAGGTGCACCGAACGAGTTTCCACACGGACATATTAAGTAGCGTACCGCACGTTGTGTAAACAATGCACACCGAGGCACAACACACGGCATGCTAGCAACGCCAGAATAACAATGAGCGGTGCGATACAACAATGGAGGACGGAGGTTTGCCGACATTGTTCAGCAGCGGCAGGGTATGCTTCTGGCAACACGTCAAACATGCTAACCCATTTGAAGCGGCACCACCCCCATGTGAACATCGCTTCAACGAAGGGAAAGACGAGCGTGGTGCAAACACAGCTCCCCACCGCATTCAAGCAGCCTCCCCTCGGCGAGTCAGACAGAGCTAAAGCAATAACAAATGCCGTTGGTGTTTTTATAGCGGCAGATTTAAGACCATATTGCATTAAAAACTAGATTTTGACCCACTTCTATTGTGGAAGAACAATGAGCCCATATATCCTCTTACTGGCAAGTTAGCCAGGGACTACCTCACCATACCTGCTACCTCCGTGCCCAGCGAGAGGGTATTTTCCACAGCTGGAGACATTGTAACTGCAAGCAGGTCTGCTCTTACTGCAGACAATGTGGATAAACTGATTTTTCTGGCAAAAAACATGAAGATTGAGTGAAAGTCAGCAGGGTTAAAGGCTGGGAAGGGGGGGGGAAAGAAAAGTTAATCTGAGGCTGAGTTGACTTGAAACTGTTTTGTATGTAGAAGAAATGTTTTTCATTTTATTTAATCTGAGCAACAACATGAAGCAGTTTAATGTTGCACTTTATATGTATAAAGGTTTTGTTAAGAAACCAATTCTGAGCCTTTTGTTATTTAGTTTTTATTTTATATATGTTGACCACATTAACCCTGGCAATGGACCCTGTGTGTATATGTATGTTGTTGTTATGCTTAGCATTCATGACTGCCTGCTGTTGCACTGATCAGCCTAGTGGTGGCTCACATCCATCACACAAAGAGCTATTTCTATTTTTGGGCAGAATTATTATAGTGTTCCCAATGTTAAAAGGATAAAGCCATTGATTACAAATTTTGGTAAATAAATAACCAGAAAGTGTATATTTTGTTGATTTCTTACTGTACCGAAAATGAACTGAACCATGACCTCTAAACCGAGGTACGTACCGAACCGAAATGTTTGTGTATTGTTACACCCTTACCAATGTGTAAAAAATATTTCAAAATTCTTAGCTGGGGTTAGTCTCATTCTGCTTCAATATGGTACTGCAGACAAGCAGTGATGTTTCTGATGATTTACTTCTTTTATTCAATGAATTTCTTCTTCTTCGCACTCACTTTCGTCCTTCCCATGCTTGTAAAACAAAGTTATGCCAAGCAAGTAAGACCAAGTCTGACCGGATGTCTTGGGCGGATCTTATGAGGTTCACTGTGGCGCTTGCTGCGCCAACTAATGGCGGATATACTCAACTATTTGCTTGCAACTCAAAGCATAACAACTCTTCAAGAGACAGTTCTTATCTCAAGACACTCTTAAGTTGAGGTACAAATGTATTGCTCAACCAATGTTGTAATAGCGGTTAGTTAGCAAGCACGCATGAGTTTCTGTAGCAACTTTTTAAAGTGCATGCCCCATCAACTGTAATCTTTCCTGTTGAATAAATGAAATGACATTCTGACCACTTGTAATACTTCAAATGCAGCTGAAATTATTGAAATTACATCAGGAGGTTGCCTACAGCCACAGCTAGGGATGTCCGATAATGGCTTTTTGCCGATATCCGATATTCCGATATTGTCCAACTCTTTAATTACCGATACCGATATCAACCGATACCGATATCAGCCGATACTGATATATACAGTCGTGGAATTAACACATTATTATGCCTAATTTGGACAACCATGCATGGTGAAGATAAGGTCCTTTTTAAAAAAATAAATAAAATAAAATAAGATAAATAAATTAAAAACATTTTCTTTAATAAAAAATAAAGTAAAACAATATAAAAACAGTTTCATAGAAACTAGCAATTAATGAAAATGAGTAAAATTAACCGTTAAAGGTTCGTACTATTAGTGGACCAGCAGCACGCACAATCATGTGTGCTTACGGACTGTATCCCTTGCAGACTGTATTGATATATACTGATATATAATGTAGGAACCAGAATATTAATAACAGAAAGAAACAACCCTTTTGTGTGAATGAGTGTAAATGGGGGAGGGAGGTTTTTTGGGTTGGTGCACTAATTGTAAGTGTATCTTGTGTTTTTTAATGTTGATTTAATTAAAAAAAAACAAAAAAAAACCCCGATACCGATCATTTCCGATATTACATTTTAAAGCATTTATCGGCATCTCTGGCCACAGCTGATAATGATGTTTCTTGATCCGTGGTGCAGACCACGCACACTCGGAGAGTGTTTACGGACACGTCAATGTTTTCGCAGGTTATTCAATCGTAGAACTATTTTCAGGCAGCGTGATGTAAACGGCCCCAAAAGAATAAGGAATGTGTTGCCGTCTCAGAGTCTGACACAGACAGATATCCTTATCCCACTCGAGTGTTGCCTCTCAGTGGTCAAGAGGGCAGCAGACCCGCTCGGCTGTGGTCCGGCGAGGTGGACTCTCGAGGTCTCATTTGGATTGATGACTTTGTTACTAGAAGCCAGGATGAGGGGCCACCCGCGTGCCACGGCTGACCCCTCCGCCCCCTTCCTTTGGCCCCGTCCTTCCCACAACATCAAACATGCCGTATTATGTTGATCTATGGAGATGGCCGAGCCGTACTTTCAAGTGAGTCGGGCCAGGTCCATCAAAGGATTTATCTCTTGGCCAGATTAAAGGGGGCCGAGGCGTCTGCCAAACAAAGGCTAACATGCGGGGTCAGCTCGGGTCCTGGACTCAGACATTTACACTGGAAGAGAGAACCAGGACTTTGTCAATTTTAGACAGCCCTCATACGTTATTATTTTGTATTGGGTAGACCTTTTTGGAGCCCCCATTTAGTAGAATTTTGTAGAAAAGGACTACAAATTACAGAAAGAAATTGAAATGGAATGCCTAAAAACAGAAACAGTTGAGTATAATTGCTAAAGTTGATGAAAAAAATTATTTGCATCCAAATCGAGATTCTTATTTATTCAAATTTTAAATAGATTCATGAGTTTTTTTATTTTAAGAATTTTTTTAAATACATTTCGCTGTGCGAATATGTCAGCAGCAAAAACTTTTTTTTTTATACCGATAACCTTTTTAAAGGTTTAATTGTAATGTTTATATCAAATAACACATTGCGAGAATCAGTTTGAATCGAGACGCCAAGAATCGAAATGGAATCATGAGTTGTTGTAAGATCTACATCCCTAATAATTGCTGGTTAATATTAATGCACTACTTTATTAGACCTGCTCAGTGACCTTGTGGTTAGAGGGTCCGCCCTGAGATCGGTAGGTCGTAAGTTCAAACCCCGGCCGAGTCATACCAAAAGACTATAAAAATGGGACCCATTGCCTCCCTGCTTGGCACTCAGCATCAAGGGTTGGAATTGGGGGTTAAATTACCAAAATGATTCCCGGGCGTGGCCGCCGCTGCTGCTCACTGCTCTCCTCACCTCCCAGGGGGTGAACAAGGGGATGGGTCATTTCACCACACCTAGTGTGTGTGTGACAATCATTGGTACTTTAACTTTATTTTATTATAGAAATCTATAGCTAAAAGTAGAGATGTCCGATAATATCGGCCTGCTGACAAATGCTTTAAAATGTAATATCGGAAATTATCGGTATCGTTTTTTTATTATCAGTATTGGTTTTTATTTTTATTTTTTTTTATTTTTTTTATTAAATCAACATAAAAAACACAAGATACACATATAATTAGTGCACCAACCCAAAAAAACCTCCCTCCCTCATTCACACAAAAGGGTTGTTTCTTTCTGTTATTAATATTCTGGTTCCTACATTATATATCAATATATATCAATACAGTCTGCAAGGGATACAGTCCGTAAGCACACATGATTGTGCGTGCTGCTGGTCCACTAATAGTACTAACCTTTAACAGTTAATTTTAACTCATTTTCATTAATTACTAGTTTCTATGTAACTGTTTTTATATTGTTTTACTTTCTTCTTTATTCAAGAAAATGTTTTTAACTTATTTATCTTATTTTATTTTATTTTTATTTTTTTTAAAAAGGACCTTATCTTCACCCTACATTGTTGTCCAAATTAGGCATAATAATGTGTTAATTCCACGACTGTATATATCGGTATCGGTTGATATCGGTATCGGTAATTAAAAGTTGGACAATATGGGAATATCGGATATCGGCAAAAAAAGCCATTATCGGACATCCCTAGCTACAACGGTACATCAGTTATTGGACGCTACACTTTTTTAATTTTCATAGACCGTCTCACACGACCCAAAATTGCGTATTAAAAAATATTCAGTTTGCTTGCATATAATTCCACGGAATTGAGTGCCCAAACAAAGAATTCTGCACGTTGGCGACTCAGTCAGTGCTTATTTTCTATTGAGGTCGATTATCAAATAATCCACAACGAAGCCAAATAAATTTGCCAGTGCCAGCATTTTATATATTATTTAAAAAAAAGTAGAGAAATACTATTGAACTCATTAAAAAAAATCATAAAAAACTGTTGGCCTTCGTGGCTCTCCCCTTCCCGCCTGCCTCTTCACTCACCACTGTCTCAGTCTTCAATATGTCAAATGTTCATTTATACATTTAATTAATTTAATTAATCATTTACAGTAGAAAATGAATTCATATGGCCCTATATAAATATGGTACATCTCACGTGAAAGGAAGAGGGAGGTTAATCATTTTGCAATGCAGTCTGCTAGAGATGATGGAAAGCGCCACTCTACTTAACAATTGATGCTGAGATGAAAGTTGGAGTTGCCACAAAACACATTTTTATATATTCAACGTTCTACTTCCATCTGGCGACTAAAGTGGATAGTTCACCCCCCAATTCGTCATGTTTCATGTGTTAGGTAAACCGCAACAAATGGGGCCATATGAATCCCTTTCTTACTGTGTATGTACTTCACATTGCTTGTAACACTATGGTAAATCTCTATAAAATGTGTTTTGTGTTAATTATTTTGGGTGTCTGGAATAGATGTATTGGATTTACATTGCTTCGAATGGGAAAAAGTTACTTTGGTTATAAAGTGTGTCCCGATACAACTTTTTCATTTACGATTCGATGTCGAGTATTGGCCGATTTGATATCAGCCCAAATCATAGTACATACTTTTATTATTTTGAGGTTAGGATGTGGTAAAATGTTTGATCAAGTGAAATTAATCACACAGAGAACAATGGTAGGTATGAAAAACACTGACCTATTTATTATTAAACGTCTGGAATAGACTTGTGCTGTCTGCAAGTTGAAGTGGAGTGAAAATCTTTTTTTTAAAACACCTAGTGGCCACAATAATTCATAAAATTTAGCTCATAAGATTAATGATGCGGACACGTTTGTTACCGGATACTTTCTAATACGCTTTTGTTGTCGAAACGTTGTATGCAACTATAATTATTTATTGCTTATCATAACAAATGTGGTGTTTAAACTGCAATATTGTTCAATCAGGGACACTAATTACGTATAACTAGCTTGTGTGCTATTGTGTGCTTCGCTGTTATGTAGCTGCTAGCTCCTATAGTAGCTTATGGCCTACTATATTTACCTTTTGTAAATGACTTGACTAAAATACAAAAAAAGACCATAATGATGCAATATGTACATACAGCTAGCCTAAATAGCATGTTAGCATTGATTAGCTTGCAGTCATGTAGTGACCAAATATGCCTGAATAGCACTCCACACAAGTCAATAACATCAACAAAGTTTACCTTTGTGCATTCACACACAGCATGAAACGTTTGTTAGACAAAATGAGACAAAGAAGGAGTGGCATAAAACACGTCTTACTGTGGCAGCGTCGGGGAAAGTTGTACATGTAAACAAACTAGGGTGCGTTCAAAAACCGCTGAAATCAGTAGGACAAAACAGCGCTCGCCAAATACTCTCATCAGTGAAGCATGTTTAATATAAACAGTGAGATTTCTAACAATTAGGAAGGATTGTGTCATGTTTGCTCTCTTATAGGAACAACATTAAAACAAAAATTATATTTTTCCCACCATCTTTTCCATTTTAATACATTTTTTGAAAAAGCTCCAGGGAGCCACTAGGGTGGCGCTAAAGAGCCGACCCCGCCCTACACAGTGTGTGATCTGCATAGTGGGAGGGGCGGCCCTGAATGTAAATTGCCTATGGTGTAGCCATTTCATTTTGTGCAGCAACAACTGAAAAGTATTGCATTAATCGTGTTTAAACACAGATTAATACCGCAATTTATTTTGACTTTTTACCTTAATCAATAACTGCAAATGGTTGCCTTAAAGGAGCAGGTTGTTTTTCAGTCAGTGGTCAGGTCAATGAATACGCACTGGAAAGTTGAGTGAGTACACCCTGACTGGTGTGCTTGCTGGCTAATTTCATCTCAAAATACACCCTGACTGGTGTGCTTGCTGGCTAATTTCATCTCAAAATACACCCTGATGGACCTTTAGATAAAACTGTTACCACGTTTTGAACAAATAAATGACATGCATCCCATTAAAACATTTAAAAAATGTTCCTGTATGACATCATTACAATAAAATTGTATACTCTAGCCTTTAAATAGACCCCCCTTTTAGACCAGTTGATCTGCCGTTTCTTTTCTTTTCTCCTCTGCCCCCCCCCCCCCCCTCGGTCTCCCCTAGAGGGGGGGGGGGGGGGGGGGGGGGGGGTCCTCTCCAAGGTCTCTCATAGTCGTTCCCATCGACGTCCCACTGGGGTGAGTTTTTCCTTGCCCTTATGTGGGCTCTGTACCGCGGATGTCGTTGTGGCTTGTGCAGCCCTTTGAGACACTTGTGATTTAGGGCTATATAAATAAACATTCATTGATTGATTGATTGAAAAAAAAAAAAAATCTAAAAAAATCTGTGATGTGGTGAAGCTGCAATATTTGAAGCGTGATATGGCGAGGGATGACTGATGTACGTCCACATTGGTCGTTGGGAAATGACCACATTTCAAAGGTCAAATCAAAATCACAACCTGACATTGAATAAATGTTGGCAAAAAGTATGCTGTTTCAACGTTGTGTTTGTGTTGCAGAATACTGGTTGGGAAAATACCAAAATCCAATGGTCAAATCAACGTCATTGAGTAAACGTCGTCGAAAAGCATGTCGCTCCAACGTTAGGTTTGAGTGGCTCGACGTCAGGACCTAATTCAACAACGTCTTAACGTTGTTTTATTGTCTTGTGCCTGCTCGGCGTCTACCTTAAAAACAGACTTTCTACAAAGCTACCTGTTCATATTTTCCTCATCCAAACGTGTAAAGTGCTTTTGTTCGGATGCGCGTCACATTCGGTGATTTGTTCCCGCTGCTTTGACCTTTGCCCCCTTTCCCATTTGTCACTTTGTAATGTTTTTTAGTGCAGGAATGTGGGCTTGTTTCACCGCCACACACACACACACACACACACAACCACACACACACACACACACACACACACACACACACACACACACACACACACACACACACACACACACACACACACACAGTTTATCACAATGTTAGCAGCTTCATCAGGGTTACATTGTGACATTTCACATGCGAGCGCGGTCGTCTCGTTTTACTGTTAATTGTCCTCGTTGTCATGAGCGCGGACGTGATTATTCACCAGCTCCCCCCTCCCCCCCCGTTCGGCGCCACTTCCCTTCCAGTTGTTTTCCTTCCAGATGACGTTGCTGCTTTTAAGGGTGTTTTGGGTAACATTACAGTTAGGTCCCGCAAGGAAAACACTCATTTATATTCATTTGGAAGTGAGTGGGTGAGACTAGACTTAAGAGCTAAGATAGGATCGGGCTCAGGCGCTCCGACTGGGATGACGTGTGCTCGTACACACACTTGGAGAGAGAGAGTGAGAGAGAGAGAGAGAGAGAGAGAGAGAGAGAGAGAGAGAGAGAGAGAGAGAGAGAGAGAGAGAGAGAGAGAGAGAGAGCCAGGCCTTGGACAAGACAGCCTTAAATCAGTGCAACACACTCCCTGGAATGTACCTTGGCATGCCTGGCGAGGTTATTGCACGTGGGAATATTTGTCTCACTTATCAACAACGAGTGTTGCTGATGGGAGGCCAGAGTGGGACGAAGGGAGAGCGCGCACTTGAATTCTGGCGGCTTGGTTGCCATTGTCTGTGTGTGACCTAATAGGAAGTCATCAGAAGGTCGTCTCATTACCAATGGAGGAAGTCAGCGTACCGTATTTTCTCAAATGACATAATCATAGACATCGTATCCCGATAAATCGCCGGGTGCGAATCCCCAAATAAACACCTAATCAGTCAGGAAACACATCACGTGTTGCTCCTGTTAAGGTTGTGTGTAGGTGTTGCTGGTCTGGACCCCAGGATGCAGAGACGACAGGCAAAGTGCAGGTAAAAATGTTTTAAATGTCGAAAACAGTGCAGCAGGGGAATCCAAGATACCGTATTTTCTGGACCACATGGTGCACCGGATTATAAGGCGCATTAAAGGGGTCATATTATGATTTTTGTGTAAATTTAAAACGCATCTTGTGGTCTACATAACATGTAATGGTGGTTCTTTGGTCAAAATGTTGCATGGAGAATGTTTTACAGACCATCTTCAAGTTGCTTTCTGACAGTCGCTTCATGATGCGCCGTCTTATTTACGTGGCTCACCTTCGACGGCGTCTTCTCCCCGTCATCTTTGTTGTAGCGGTGTAGCGTGCAAGGACGGGAGTGGAAGAAGTGTCAAAAGATGGAGCTAACAGTTTTAATGACATTCAGTCTTTACTTAAATCAATAACGGAGCAGCATCTCCTCATCCGTGGCACAACAACGCCGGAAATGTGTCCCGTGAAAAACCCTCCGACCAGAACTCTCTAATAACTAAAGTTCTGTGGGTGAATTATGTAAAACCACTACACTGGTAGTTTTTAGTGCTTCCATAGCGAGATATACCGTATTTTTCGGACTATAAGTCACAGTTTTTTTCATAGTTTGGCCGGGGGTGCGACTTATACTCAGGAGCGACTTATGTGTGAAATTATTAACACATTACCGTAAAATATCAAATAATATTATTTAGTTCATTCACATAAGGGACTAGACGTATAAGATTTCATGGGATTTAGCGATTAGGAGTGACAGATTGTTTGGTAAACGTATAGCATGTTCTATATGTTATAGTTATTTGAATGACTCTTACCATAATATGTTACGTTAACATACCAGGCACATTCTCAGTTGGTTATTTATGCCTCATATAATGTACACTTATTCAGCCTGTTGTTCACTATTCTTTATTTATTTTAAATTGCCTTTCAAATGTCTATTCTTGGTGTTGGCTTTTATCAAATACAGTTCCTCCAAAAATGCGACTTATACTCCAGTGCGACTTCTATGTTTTTTTCCTTCTTTATTATGCATTTTTGGCCGGTGCGGCTTACACTCCGGAGCAACTTATACTCCGAAAAATACGGTAAGTTAGAACTTTACGCTACTTTATATTAGAAATGGCAACAGCAGAGGGTGAATGCCACAAAACAGAAAATAGTGAAAAAGAAGAAGCTTATCGACGACGGCATCGGCACGGACTAAAGTGGCGGACGTGCGCAAATTTTCAGGACTTATGCAGATCTCAAATACACATCAGTACGTACCAGAAGGTAAGAAAAGTTGGTTTTGCATAAAGTTGTGAAACAAAACGCCAGATAATATGTCTGCTAATGAGTCCTATTTTGCGGTCCTTATACACACACCATAGTAATTCTTTGACTACGGTAGCCTCAATGGGCCGACAATCCATCAAGCGGTGCGGCTTTAAAGTCATACTAAAACATTTTGACGGATTTTTGAGTGCCGTGTGTAATGTTCTTTATTTTCAATGGAACATTTAAAGTTTTGGTGTTGTTTACAGGCGTCATATTGCAGTCTACACGTATCTCTTATGTGTGACTACCATCTGCTGGTCACACTTATCATTACACCATGTACCAAATAAAATTGCTGCGAGGTCTGTAAGCACAACCAGAATTATTCCGTACATTAGGCGCACCGGGTTATAAGGTGCACTGTCGATTTTTGAGGAAATGAAAGGATTTTAAATGCGCCTTATAGTCCGAAAAATACGGTACATAAAGAAAGATATGCAACAAGCAGGTACAAAGCACAATGATCCAGCCCTGTTCAGAGGGCATAAAAATAATCTTGATTGGCATCCAGGAACAGATGTGTGTCATGATCTTATGATCTCACATGACAGTTATTAGTTTCTTGTATATTACATTATATCCTGTCCAGTGCTGTTATTTTTTATTCTACTTCCTGTTGGAAGTGGAACATTCATTCCTCTGGTCTGAGCGCTGGCTCCCTCACCTGTCCCTGATTGGCAATAAGGATGCTTCTTCTTCCATTGGACGTAGCTGGATCATCTTCCTGGCTTGCTTTTCTCTTCATACCCATCTATGCTGTTAGTGCACTTCGCAGACGCACTTCTTAGTTTTTTTTTGTATTACCTGCCTTTTTCATAATAAAAGGGACTATAGTAGGTACACAAGGGACTATATTAGGTACACAATCAAAAACTTCTATTTGCGATTAATCACGATTAATCATGAGTCAACTATGGACAAAATGCGATTAATCACGATGAAATATTTTATCGTTTGACTGTCCTACCTTCAACAAAACAGGAAGTGATTGCTAAACCTGCACACAGACACTATTCCGCCTCTGTTATGTCTCAGAAGCCAGAACATTACCTGGTCTAGTTCAATGGCCGGATTCCGACTTATCCATCTTCTTTTGCTTATCTGAGGTTGGGTCGCGGACGCAGCAGCCTAAGTAGAAAAGTCCAGACTCCTCTCCCCAGCCACTTCGTCTAGCTCCTCCTGAGGTGTTCTCAGGCCAGCTAGGAGATATACTGTATTCTCTCCAACGTGTCCCGGGTCTTTCCCATGGCCCTTCTACCAGTCAGACATGCCCTAAAACACCTCCCCAAGGAAGCGTCCTGACCAGAAGCCCAAACCATCTCATATGGCTCCTCTCAATGTGGAGGAGCCAGCTTTACTCTGAGCGTCATCAGAATGACAGAGCTTCTCACTCTATCTCTAAAGTAGAGCCACGCCACCAGACGGAGGAAACTCATTTTGGCAGCTTATACCCGTGATCTTGTCCTTTCGGTCACAACCCAAATCTCAAGACCATAGGTGAGGATAGGAACGTAGATCAACCGGTAAATTGAGAGCTTTGCCTTCCGGCTCATCTCATTCTTCACCAGGACGGTCTGATACAGAGTCCGCATCACTGCAGACGCTGCGCCGATCCACCTGTCGATCTCACGATCCACTCTTCCCTCACTCGTGAACAAGACTTGAGGTACTTGAACTCCTCCACCTGAAGCAGGATCTTTTCCCCAACCCGGAGATGGAACTCCATCCTTTTCTGGGCGAGAACTATGTACTCAGACTTGTAGGTGCTGATTTTCATCCATCCCATTCACTTCACACTCAGCTGAGAACCGATTTAGTGAGAGCTGAAAATCCTTGCCAGATGAAGGCAGCAAGACCAAATCATCTGCAAAAAGCAGAAACCTAACCCTGAATCAGCAAAACCAGATCTCCTCGAATGCCCTGACTGTGTCTAGAGATTCTGTCCATAAAATATATGAACAGAATCTGAGACAAAGGGGAGCCCTGGTGGAGTCCAACCCTCACTGGAAATGGGTCCGGCTTACTGCCGGCAATGCGGACCAATCTCAACACCGATCATACAGGGGGCAGACTGCCATAATCAGGTGGTCTGATTCCCCATACTCTATGAGCACTCCCCACAGGACTTCCTGAGAGACACGGTGGAATGCCTTTTCCAAGTCCACAGAGCACATGTAGACTGGTTGGGGAGACTCCCATGAACTCTCAAGGAACCTGCCAAGAGTATAGTATTGGTCCACAATTTCCCTTGTGGATCATTAAAGTTTGTCTAAGTCTAAGTCTAAGTCTTCCATGACCAGGACGAGAACCACACTGCTCCTCCTGAATCTGAGGTTTGACTATCCAGCATAGCCACCTCTTCAATACACCTGAACAGCCCTTACCGGGAAGGCTGAGGCATGTGGTCCCGCGATAGTTTGAACACAGCCCCTGGTTCCGCTTCTTAAAGAGAGAAACCACCACCCTGGTCTGCCAATTCAGAGGCACCTCCCCCAATGTCCATGCAATGCTGCAGAGCCTTGACAACCAAGACAGCCCCCACAATATCCAGAGCCCTCAGGAACTTCGGGTGGATCTCATCCACCTGCGAGGTCTTCGAAATATTCCCTCCACGAATGCACAACATCCCAAGTCGAGGTCGCAGCACATTGTCCCCACCATACATGGTGTTGACAGTGCACTGATTACCCCTCCTGAGGCGGCGGATGGTGGTCCAGGATAGCTTCAAAGCCGTCCGGAAGTCGTTCTCCATGGCTTACCCGAACTCCTCCCATGTCCGGGTTTTTGCCTCTGCAACTGCCAAAACTGCAAACTACTTGGCCTGTCAGTATAGGTCCACTGCCTACTTAGTCCATTGAGCCAAAATAACCTGATAGGACTCCTTCTACAGCTTGACAGCGTCCCTCATCCGTGATTTCCACCTGCAGGTTTTGGGCACCGACCACCTTGCGGCCACAGCTTCCGGTCGGCTGCCTCGACAAAAGAGGCACAAAAATGGTCCACTCGGACTCAATGTCCAGCGTCTCCCTCGTAACATGTCCGAAATTCTTCCAAAGGTGGGATTTAAAACTCTCTCTTACGGAAGTCTGTGCCAGACGTTCCCAGCAGACCCTTTCATTGCGTTTGGGCCTGCCAGGTCTGTCCGGCATCCTCCCCCACCACAGGGTGGTGATCTGTTGAAAGCTCCACCCCTCTCTTCACCCGAGTGTCCAAAACATGAAATCCAATGACACAACCACAAAGTCGATCATCGAACTGCGACTTAGGGTGTCCTGGTGCCAAGTGCACATATGGACACCCTTACATTTGAACATAGTGTTCCTTATGGACAACTTCTCAATTAAAAGCTGTGTGTCTAAACATTTAATATTAGCATAAAAACTTATTTTTACAAACTAAGGGCCTTAACCCTAATAGATACCTGTTACTCTCTACAGCTGAGTAAAAAGACACACCCATATTGCTCGATTTTTATACTACACTTGTCTGTTTTGTTGTCGCTGGCGTGTTGTTGGGTAGGCAATATGTGTGTACAGTACATCATATTTAGTGGCACAATTCTGCTTTTAATATAGCCTGTAATAAATCATATTAACCATTACTAGAACTTATTTTGATGCAGCTTTTGTATTGGTGGTGCACCTAATATTCTGTCCAGAGAGTGTCAGTATGTCCACTCCTGTGATTGCACACACCTACAGTATTCTGTGTGTGTGTGTGTGTGTGTGTGTGTGTGTGTGTGTGTGTGTGTGTGTGTGCGTGCGTGTGTGTGTGCCTGCACATACCAGTAATCAACAAGTGTGGTTACACGCTGCAACTGCCAAGCCTCGCCCATTGTGGGAGGAGAGTCCAGGGTCGGGTCAACACGGAGCGAGGCAGAGACGACGCTGTGCCTGGCACCACCTAACACACACACACACGCACACACACTGTGACGAGCAACCTTGGAAATCACAGCTAAAGTAGAACAGAATGTACATTCAGGAGGTCGTCTCACCTCCTTTCTTCTTCTTCTCTTTTTCTCTCACCGCAGCCTCCATCCTCAAAAGAATACAACAACATCAGCTATAAAATGTGTGCATCATTGGGGTTAAAAGGTCACATGACTAAACCCGGCCTTGTGTCATTCTTTGCATGGTCTTGTTTTGACGTCGGGGGCCAATGAGGAGCAGATGGGGGGTGGGGTCGTGTGAGCCGGCTTTTATAGGTGCGTGCGTCAGGTGTGTCAGTGTCGTGCATGCAGGATTTATAGCAGGTGCAATGGACGAGGGGGGATTAGTGTTGGGCAATATTGCTCCTTTTTTACAGCCAAAATGTGCAACACTTAAAAAGAAAGCGCAGATCATACAAGAGGCCAGCAAAAGGTCAACTTTGTCCATAAAAGTCTACACTGAAGCATATGTTTGTTCCAGTCATTCATTCTAGAAGAACAGTGGAACTGTTCTGACACTATCTCCCATAGGAAATACTGTAATGAGGAATAATCTATTCCAGGGTCAAACTGTCGCCAACATAAAGGTTTTATTATCTGTGCAGGGAATATTTTAAATAACATTCTACACATGTAAAAATAAATCCTTACTTATAAGACTCCTACTTCCGATATTCTCACTCTCACATTTAGCTCAATACCGAACAGCTGAAATTTTAATGGAGCACCGTTCACCTTAGCTCATAAACACATTATAATGGGACTGTCTGTGATTGTAGCCTGTTACAAGTCCATACAGTAGGTGGCGGTGTGCGTCTTAACGCCACTTTATTAAAACACCCGGTCCAAAATATCAGTGTTCGGTTTAGCGAGTAATCAGACCCCTCTACCGACTGTTTTTCAACAACCTGTCTAGCAACACATCTGGCGACATTTTCCCTGCATGTGGTATTAGAAACATTTGGAGAGTCTGACATGAAAGCACGAATCGCTCTTCTCAACAAGCAGCGGGTCCTGCTGTGGGGCCTTTGCGCCATCCGAAAACATTCAGTATTTTTTGTGACATTAAAAACGACAAAAAGAAGCAACAGAAAAAAAGGTTAATTTGTAGTTCTAAAAATATAAAAATAATAGTAAAAAAAATCAATCAAAACTCATTTACATAATAGCCCTCAATCACAAGTGTCTCAAAGGGCTTCACTCACACAACGACCACATCCCTGATTGAGACCCATTTGTTTGATTTCAATTTGTTTTGCCTTGATGACCAATATGCAGCCACTACCCCTCACAAGCCACCACCACAAATAGATCACAGTCCTGTGGGAAAACTGTGTACCTAATGCCACAACTGTCTTCTTGTGCTTCCTCTCTGCATCACCTGCAGAAAACAAGCACAAGGATGCATGGTAGTTATGCAGGGAATGCAACTGTCATTTAAATACATTGTTTTTTTTTCTTTAAATTATTATTGTTATACAATTCTCTGCAGTCCTTTGCTGTTCCACTGGGTCCTCTACGTCATGTCTCGGCTACCTCCCGCAGCTTAGAGACAACTCTTTCCGCAATATGTTGTTGTTGCCATCAGCAGTGTCCTCACTTACGGATTTTTAGTGTGGTTTGCTAGCTGCACTAAAGCGAACCAACAGGCCCTCCAGCGAGTGGTTAAAGCGGCGGGGAAAATTACAAGGACAATACTCCCAGAGATGAGTGCCATGTACACAACTCGCTGCCTAAAGCGAGTACACAACATCCTGAAGGACAGATACCACCCAGCACATGACCTCTTCAACCTGCTACCCTCTGGAAGGAGGTATAGATCGATTCGCGCCAGGACCACCAGAATGTCTCACAGTCTGTATCCCCAGGCTGTGAGACTGCTAAATGAACAGCCTGCCCCTTTGCTGCCCCAGACCTTCTTATTACCTCACTCTTCACCACCTCAATAATTGTGCTCTGGACATTGCATTGCTGCAACATCAACGTAACACCCATCAGACATCTGACTGTTCCCACCCCCACGTCGCTCTTATCGCGATCTTCCTGACAATGCTAAAATGCTAAAATGTAAACTATTGTCAACCTGCACATCAATGCAGTTTCTATGCCGCTGGACAAAGCTCAAACAAAATCTCGTTGTTCATGTATGACTTAAGTGTTATTATGACAATGACAATAAAGGAATTGATTAATTGATTGATTGATTGTTCCAAGGATGGCGGCCATCGATGCACTTCCAATGACGTCAGTAAGGTCTAATTCCCCCGGCCATGTCTTAGCTTCCTTCGAAATGGTTCCAAGTGCACCGATCACCACTGGAATTAATGTCACTTTTGATGCTCTGTGGATTCTTTTGACTCTTTTTCTCTTCCTCTGTTTTGATGTTTTGGTCAGCTGGTACCACTATGTCAATCAGTGTCCACTTCGGTGTATCTTTCTGCACTATAGGGTCATATCTGGTCGTTTGTGATTAATCGTCTTACTCTACCTGTGTAGATGGTCATATCCCAGGTGATTCTGGTATCCCTAAGATCATCAGGACTCCTCTTCCTCCTATCCAGGAGATCGCAAAAAGCCGCTGCCTGACCAGGGCTCAGAAAATCTGCAGAGACTCCTCCCACCCCCACCAAGGACTGTTTTCACTGCTGGACTCTAGAAAGAGGTTCCGCAGCCTCCGAAGCAGAACCTTCAGGTTCTGTAACAGCTTCTTCCCTCAGGCCGTAAGACTCTTGAACGCATCATAATAATCCCCTCAATTCCCCCCAAAAATGGATTAACTCGCCGGAATATAAAGAAAATATAACATCCATCCATAAACCTGGATGCATATGCAAAAGTGCAATATATTTATCTGTGTCTTTATATCTGCACCTTATTGTTTTTTTTATCCTGCACTACCATGAGCTAATGCAACGAAATTTCGTTCTTATCTGTACTGTAAAGTTCAAATTTGAATGACAATAAAAAAGGAAGTCTAAGTCTCTATATTGCGCTACTACTGCCAATGGCTGATGATCATACCACTTCTGTCTCACACTTTCTGCAAAAGTCCCAGTGGCACGGCGCTTCCTGTACTCTTTCTGGGCCAGCTTCTTGCGTCCACTGAACATGTCTCACTGTTCCACAGGAGTTCCCACACCGTCTACATAGCGGCGTCTCGGAGGTCTTATCTATGCTGTGTTTGAAAGAGCTGGTTCCTGTGCAGCTAGGATCAGCAGCTTGGTGTGGCTCGGTCGCCAGAATGGCCGTGCCGGCAACTTAAGGGTTCCGGGTTTGATTCCCGCTTCAGTCATCATAGTCACTGCCGTTGTGTCCTTGGGCAAGACACTTTACCCACCTGTTCCCAGTGCCACCCACACTGGTGTAAATGTAACTTAAAGATTGTAGATAATGAGTTTCACTATGTAAAGCGCGAGTCGACAGTGAAAAAAAGCGCTATATACATATTATACACTTACTCATTCAAAAAACTATTTTTAATGTTTCTTCAAGAATCTTAAATTAATTATGAATTATTAGTGTTGTTAATACTTTATCATTGTTTTTAATATTATTACTTTATGAATTAATTTTTACTATTAATATGTATTAATTGCGATGTATTATTATCATTTATTGTTTATTTTATTGTTATTAATTAATGTATTATTATTTATGTTGTTATTACTAATCATGATTAATTATTATTTCAGTTATTATTATCATTATTATATTAGTATTATTACCAACATTGTTGATAATATTATCAATTCATTTAATTTTATCATTATTGTATTTGTTATTATTATTATTTTATTATTCTAGTATTAATGTTTTTAATGTTGTAATTTTGTCTTCTTATCAATATTTATTTTCATATTTTGTATCATTATTATTATTATATATATAAATACATTTAATAAATAATAAAATGAATTAATAATATGAACAACAAAAATAATAACAATACCACTTATTATTAATATTAATATTAATATTATTATCGTTGTACATATTTTATTATTATTGTAAATTATTATTATATTATTTATTATTATTATTGAAGCATACCCTTTTTTCTTTTCTGGCTCCTATTGCTGGTTGTGTCGCTGGTGAGAAACGGGGTCTTGGAGAGGCGGAGAAGCGAAAACACGAGCAGCAGATTTCCAGCATTCTGCAAGGCATGAGGTCATGAGAATTGGAAGCGGCGTTGTTAAAATGATGAAATGCGTCACCAAAGGGACCAACACGTAACACTCGGTTGCCGCGAGGTCGCTTCCATCCTACAGGCAGGAGAGAAAGTGACACAATTATTGAATTTCACTTTGAAATGTTTTTTTTAAGTCGGGGTCTCGGGCGGCTGTGAGAACGGACACAGGAGGGATCGGGGCCGACGGAGAACGGCAAGGTCGCGGGGTCGTCACCAGAGCTATTTTTGTTAGCTAAAGTTCAGAAGTGGTCCTGTTACCCTGGAGGCGGCTCGTGTTTTCCACACAGCTCGGCCACTTGGCAGTTGAACTCCCCCTCCCACCCTCGTCTCCTTCCTCCCTCTATCCTCTTCCACCGTCCTCCTCTCCTCCTCTCCTCCTGCCCCCCAACCCCCACTACTCCGGACAGGAAAGCGCCCGTGGCCCGCTATGGAGACAGCCTGACTGTGCAGGCGGCCCGGCAGATGCACTGGAGATAAGTTTGTGTGTGTAAGCTGGGCCGCGACCCTCGGTGGCAGGACATTGACCAGATCCTGTCAGGGAGAGGGCAAGAGCCGGCCCACCAGCACCCCCTCACTCTTGACACCCCGTCCCCATCAGACTGTCTCTATGCACGGCTTCCCCCTGCAGCCCAGCAGGGGCCAGAGGGGAGGACAGAGCTACAAGCAGCACCCCCCTCTGGAGCCAATACTTTCCTCTGGGATGCAGGACCACAACCCCAATCTCCACGACACCTCCTGTATGCACAGTACAACCTCCCCCCCCAGGCCCCTGCCTTCTACTCTAACTTACACACAATGGGTCCTCCGTGATAACTTCCCCAGTCCCGTCGAGATAATACATCGAGTGTGTGACAGAGACGCCAGGACACTTACAACAACACCGTCTTTCATGCTATGTCAGCACTTTTGGGGCTTTCTGTTGTCGGACAAATGGCGTCAAGAGGAAATGCGGAGACTGGAAATGTGGACATACAGGCAGACTTGGACACATGCCGTCAATTAATAGACACAACTGGTCCGGCAAGGACACAGTACTGGAGCCGAGGTTGCTTTTTTAAAGGCCCATTACAGTTTTTGTACCCTAACCCTAACTTTCACCCACAATGCATAGCATGGTAATAGCCATCCATCCATTTTCTACCGCTTGTCCCGTTCGGGGTCGCTGCAGCCTATCTCAGCTGCATTCGGGTGGAAGGCGGGGTACACCCTGGACAAGTCGCCACCTCATCGCAGGGCCAACACAGATAGACAGATGTAGGTGGTAATTTCCTGGTCTTCAAAAACGATGCACGCTCCAAAAGACCCAGCCTGGAGGTTTATAGACAGTTCCCAAATGTGAAAATGTAGCCTTCAGCAGACATTATTGTAACTAGTGTTGTCCCTATACCAATATTTTGGTACCGGTACCGGTACTAAAATGATTTCGATACTTTTCGGTAATTTTCGATACTTTTCTAAATAAAGGGGACCACAAAAAATTGCATTATTGGCTTTATTTTAACAAAAAATCTTAGGGAGACCAATACTTTTCAGAGGCGGTATAGTATCGAATATGATTCATTAGTATCGCGGTACTATACTAATACCGGTATACCGTACAACCCTATTTGTAACCTTATCCAAACATTGCAATGCTAGGTGGCTACATCTTAGCACTACAAATGTCACTCTCCGGGTGCGACCCACGTATCAAAAATTGGTACCGTTTGATTTTATGTGAATTTTTTTTAAATGTTGCCCATCATTTACATCCCCTATGTTAGCTGCCTCTAACTAGCAGTTTTTTTTTTTACTATTTAGAATAGAGATGTCTGATAATGGCTTTTTTACCGATATCCCGATATTGTCCAATTCTTAATTACCGATTCCGATATCAACCGATACCTATATATACAGTCATGGAATTAACACATTATTCCAAGTTATGGAAAAAAATGCCAACATGGCACTGCCATATTTATTATTGAAGTCACAAAGTGCATTCTTTTTTTTAACATGCCTCAAAACAGCAACTTGGAATTTGGGACATGCTCTCCCTGAGAGAGCATGAGGAGGTTGAGGTGGGCAGGGTTTTTGGGGGGTAGGGGGTTTGCGGGGGGTGTATATTGTAGCGTCCCGGAAGAGTTAGTGCTGCAAGGGGTTCTGGGTATTTGTTCTGTAGTGTTTATGTTGTGTTACGGTGTGGATGTTCTCCCGAAATGTGTTTGTCATTCTTGTTTGGTGTGGGTTCAGAGTGTGGCGCATATTTGTAACAGTGTTAAAGTTGTTTATACGGCCACCCTCAGTGTGACCTGTATGGCTGTTGACCAAGTATGATTCGCATTCACTTGTGTGTGTGAAAAGCCGTAGATATTATGTGATTGGGCCGGCACGCAAAGTCAGTGCCTTTAAGGTTTATTGGCGCTCTGTACTTCTCCCTACGTCCGTGTACCACTCCGTACAGCGGCGTTTAAAAAAGTCATAAATGAAACCGATACTGATAATTTCCGATATTACATTTTAAAGCATTTATCGGCCGATAATATCAGCGCCCCGATATTATCGGACATGTCTAATTTAGAACACACAAAAAAGGGGAAAACATACATTATGTCTTGTTGTCTCACATAAGGATTGTGGATGATAGGCAAAATTCCCCCCAAAAGTGCAGTTCCCATCTAATAATGGGTACATACTGTATGTTGTAAACTGCTGCCCAAAAACATTTTTTTTTTATATGTACAAAACCCAAAACCAGTGAGGTTGGCACGTAGTGTAAATCGTAAATAAAAACAGTATAAAACGATTTGCAAATCCTTTTCAACCTATATTCAATTGAACACACTGCAAATACAAGATACCTAACGTTCGAACTGGAAAACTTTGTTATTTTTTGCAAATATTACCTCATTTGAAATTTGATGCCTGCAACATGTTTCAAAACAGCTGGCACAAGTGTCAAAAAAGACTGAGACAGTTGAGGAATGTTCATCAAACACTTATTTGGAACATTCCATAGGTGAACAGGCTAATTGGGAACAGGTGGGTGCCATTATTGGGTATAAAAGCAGCCTCCATAAAATGCACAGTCATTCACAAACAAGGATGGGGCGAGGGTCACCACTTTGTGAACAAATGCGTGAGCAAATTGTCGAACAATTTAAGAACAACATTTCTCAACGAGCTATTGCAAGGAATTTAGGGATTTCACCATCTACGGTCCATAATATCATCAAAAGGTTCAGAGAATCTGGAGAAATCACAGCAAGGCCGAAAACCAACTTTGAATGCCCATGACCTTCGATCCCTCAGGCGGGACTGCATCAAAAAGCGACATCAGTGTGTAAAGGATATCACCACATGGGCTCAGGAACACTTCAGAAAACCACTGTCAGTAACTACAGTTACTGACAGTACATCGCTACATCTGTAAGTGCAAACTAAAACTCTACTATGCAAAGCGAAAGTCATTTATCAACAACACCCAGAAACGCTGTGTCAGAGTTTGTTGGTGACGAACCCCAAGATGCAGAGATGACGGCAGGCATTGAGCGAGAAAACATGATTTAATTAAACACTATGGCAAAAAAACAAACAAAAGGGTACAAACAAAAGGCGCGCACAAGGCGGAGAACAAACTTGGCTATGAACTAAAATAGCACAAAAGCTAACTGTCGACAAGAAACAAAAAAACACTTACTGTGACACGAAGGAACTATGACAAGAGCAAAGTGAACAAAAGTAGACAGAGCTACAACAACAATTATTATGACAGGTAGTAGTGACAACAAGTATTAGCGACAATGACAATAATCCAGCCCTGACTGGAGGGGAAGGCAGGTTTAAATAGCAGCTGGCTGATTGACACCAGGTGTGGCCAGGTGCCAATCAGCCACAGCTGAGGGGACACAGCACTCAGGGAGACAAACAGGAAACAGAACCAAAACAAGAGCGCTGACAGGAAATACTACACACACAGAGGAAAAACTAAAATACAACCAAACTGTCAAAGGCAAGCCTGACACGCTGCCGGCTTTACTGGGCCCGAGCTCATCTAAGATGGACTGATGTAAAGTGGAAAAGTGTTCTATGGTCTGACAAGTCCACATTTCAAATTGTTTTTGGAAACTGTCGACGTCGTGTCCTCCAGACTAAAGATGAAAAGAACCATCCGGACTGTTACAGGCACAAATTTCAAAAGCCAGCATCTGTTGCACCCCCTGGTGTAATAGTGCCCAAGGCATGGGTAACTTACACATCTGTGAAGGCACCATTAATGCATACAGGTTTTGGAGCAACATATGTTGCCATCCAAGCAACTACTTTTTCATGGACGCCCCTGCTTATTTCAGCAAGACAATGCCAAGCCACAATAATCCTGCTGCACAAGCAAATAAACGGTAATGAAAACACCAACCTTTAGTTATTTTTTTTTTCAGAAAGAGTTTGTACATTGTTTCTCTCTAACATGTGGATGTCGATTAACGCAGAAAAAAAGGCTGAGTTTTGTCCGCCTGACGTCATTACTATGTCTCCATTGTGATGACTAAAGGCGCTTCTGACCCTGCGCTCACTGTGTGCAAGAGGGAGCAGCCATCCATAGCTCCTTCCTCCAATCCTGAATCATACGCCAGTGCACAGAATTCATCTTTCACCTGACAGGGCGCCTCCTCCGCCTCCAAACTATAAGGAGCTGAAGCTCACATGGCTCCTCATAGCTGAGAGGTTAAACCTAGTTTGTCATCAGATTCCAGCGGGAGGTGGGAGGGAGGGATATGGACGGCCTGTTTGCGGGCGGCTTCTGACTCCTGCTGACACCTCTTCTCGGAAACATCATTAATAATTCTCTCTTTCCATGCTTTGTACGTAGGATACTCAGAAAATTAACAATGTTACAATGTTTTTTTTGTTTTTTTTTTGACAGGGGGATTAGTAACGTTCAAACTTGTCTCAATGTAGTTTTCATGCTGCATGAATTAGCCAAGACTTTTTCTTTTGGACCACAGGAAAGAAACCTTTCCTCTTACCGGAAGACTCGGGCGGACGTCTGCCGACAAAACTACTGTTATTATTGCCACCATTAATGTAATATTGCACATTTTTTGCACAGGAAATAATAGAATGGTTTAGTTCCGCAATCAAAACGGTTGCTGTTAACATTCATTAACTGTACAGATACATTTTAGGTAATATTCTAACATTCTTAACTATCATAAGTAAGTTGAACACCTTATAAGGACCTAAAAAAACCCACAAAACAAAGTCTTGGTCTAAATGACAAAGGAGTGTAGTGTTTAACTGTCCACCTTGAAATAGCGTAATCTTAGCACCAAAGAAAGGTTTATGCAGAAGCAGTCCGACATTGAATGTCCTGTTTTTGGCTTTGATGCTAAGCTTGGCAAAATCTATTCTTCAGCGCTATATTAAACCTTCTGACCTATTCTTTTGGTATTAATGCCCTACTTCCTCAGATAGTCTGTCTTAATTAGTGTCACTTTAGACTAAATTTTTGGACTTAAAGGCACACTTAAAACCCTGTCATTATCTCAAAAATCGACAGTGCCTTAAAACCGTACCTATTAATTATTGTTGTGCTTACCAACCTCGAAGCAATTTTATTTTTGACCAGTAGATGGCAGTCACACACAAGAGATGCGTGTAGACTGCAAGTTGACACCTCTTCAATAAATGACGCTAGCAAGTACCGATAAGAAAGCAACACCAACACTTTGATGTTTTATTGAGAACAAAGAACATTACGCACGACACTCAAAAATCTGTCTAAATGTTTTAGTACGACTTTGGTAAGCTACAAAGCCGCATCGCTTGATGGGACGCGGAGTATTACGACGTACTGTGCTTCAACATGAGGGTTTATTATGGTGTGTGTGTATAAGGATCCCAAAATGGCATCAATTAGGAGACATATTATGTGGCGTTTTCTTTCGCAATATTATGAAAAAGCAACTTTTCATACCTATTGGTACCTGCTGATGTGTATTTGGGATCTGCATAAGGGCCCAGAATTTGAATTTTCATGCGAACATAGCTAGCTGATTGCTGATTGAGACCAATGCTGCCTTTTCCTGTGACCTTTGTAAAACAACGTTTGTTAAATCTTTCAAAGAAAAAAAAAAGTCCTGGCCTCTGATGACTGTTCAATCGAAGAACAGGGTAGTCAATAAGCTCCTTTTTCTGCCACACAAAAAACAAAAAGCATTTTTGAAGGAGCTTTATGTAATAATATCATGCAAAGTCATCATTAAATGGCCCTGATATGTCAAAAGGCATTAATCAATCATGTTCTTTTCAAATACCTTTATAACTTTATAACAGTAGTTCAGCCGGGATATGCTCATTTCAAAATTAGATTCACAGCCCCGAAATCTTGTTATTGTTTTCATTTCGATGCCCCGCCCTCCACTGTTGACCAATTAGAAAGTCAGTCAGTGTGTCACATCCAGGTAGCCAGTTACGCACCGCCCTCTTCGTTGAGCTACTGCCACTGGTAAAGTTACTAAACATGTCAGACCTTAGTAAATCTAAAAGGTGTTGTTACAATTCTCAACTTATTTATGACAAAGCCAGGAACAAAATGAGGATTTGTATCAGGGATGCCTTTGAAACATGGAGACGATTGAAGGGGGAGAAGATTTTTTCATCTGACGCCAAACTTGCTGATTTCCTCCTTGATAAGTAAGTCAGGTATTTACGTTTTCTTATTATTTGTAATAAATGGAAATGGACATTTCGTACATAAACTATATTGACTCCTGGCAAAAATATTACTTTACAAAAACATTTGGCTAATCAACATCAGTAAAATGTGGCATAATTACTGAGTAAACCATCTTGCAAGAAGCATAAACAAGAGAAACCTACAGCGTAGGACTCGTCGATTGCCATTTGAAGTTCCTTGTACCGGTAGTCGAATTCGGATTCGGCTGTGTATCTGGCAACCTCAGTCAGGGAGAGTGGGAGGGGACTACAGAATTTTGACCGGGATTGCAGTACCATTTCTGTCCACATTAATACACATGGCACCTTTAAAACACTGTCAGACAGCAGCTTGAAGATGGTCTGTAAAATATAATCTATGCAGCATTTTGACCAAAGAACCACCATTACATGTTATGTAGACCACAAGGAAGTGTTTTTAATGTAGAATTTTTTTTTCCTAATTTTACCCCTTTAATGCAACTCATAAACAGTTGCGCCTTTGGTATGAAAATAGCCCTAAATCAGGGGTCGGCAACCCAAAATGTTGAAAGAGCCATATTGGACCAAAAATACAAAAAACAAAATTGAAAAGTCTTATATATAAGTGTTATAATGAAGACAACACATGATGTAAGTGTCCATATTAGCTATGATAGCCTACTATCAAAATGACTATGTGTCGCAGACTGAAGCAAATCTTCGTTGACAGAAATGTTGAAATTTAATATTTATTCTACACATTTTTCCAATATTAAAAAACATTAGTAAATCAGAGGCTACTCAGAAGGTGAGATAACTCCTGGAAATTAGTGACTTTAAATGGCCAAATGTATAGGTGTGTGTGTCCAAGTTAAAGGAAATGACAGGCTGTCTTCTTTTAATAGATTTATTACAATCTTTGGCAAGCTAAGGAATGTTTGCTGTGGTCTGGAACAACATGACACACAAATAACTATCAGAAATGCAGCCAATATTACATACAGATAATGTGTCATGAGACATCCAAAACTAAATTATATACAAAGAGGATAAAAGTAAAGGATATTTAATGAGCTCAAATATACCTACAAACGAGGCATAATGATGCAATATGTACATTCAGCTAGCCTAAATAGCATGTTAGCATTGATTAGCTTTCAGTCATGCTCTGACCAAATATGTCTGATTAGCACTCCATACAAGTCAATAACATCAACAAAGTTCAACTTTGTGCATTTAAGCACAGCATAAAACTTTTGGTGGACAAAATGAGTAAACAAACAGTAAACAAACTGTTGCGTTTGTTTGTATTTTCCCCCCATCTTTTTCTATTTTCAATCCTTTTCTAAAAATAGTGCCACTAGGATGGCACTAAAGAGCCGCGGGTTGCTGACCCCCGCCCTAAATAGACCCGCTCATTGGCAGTCTTCCTTATAATCCGGTGCGCCCTATGGTCCGAAGAATACGGTATATGACGAAGTAATCAAGATTGACTGTGCTGTTTTTCGATAGAGCCACACTCCCCATACTGTTGTTCTTATGAATTTCCTGTTACGTTACACAATAGGTGAGAGCGAGGCTCACGTCCAGTCCAAATATTGTTCTAGCGTGATTCACAATTCAAATTGTGCATTGATGATTCATCCCTCTAAAGCCATCAGCGCTGCTGCTGCTGCTGTCGCTGAAGGGTGGAGACGTTCGATTTGTGTGCGTTTTCTTTCTTAATGTCATAAAGGGAAGGGAGTGCAGCACGGCGCCTTTTTATAGGTTGGCTTTTCAGGGTCGGGGTTGCACAACATGAAGTCAGAATGCAAAAGAAAAAATGAAGTCAACAGTACGACAACTTCCTGTGCACTCTCTCGTCTGGCTTCAAATACAAACTTGCTGTTGGAGGTCCACTATGCTACAAATAGAACAAATGTGAAATGACAAAAACAAGTAATTTTTGTGAGCTTATTACGTCAGATTTTGGTCCTACTAAACGGAGCATTTCAAGTGTGCTTATTTTGGTATTTTGACAAAGCAAAACATTTGTATGCACGTACAACACTTAAGACCTTCAGTATATCTGTATGTGGAATTAAATTATGGAATGGATTAAGCAAAGCAATGAAACAATGTACTAATATGATCCACTTTAAGAAACTCTTCAAACTTAAAGTGTTTACAAAGTACAAAGAAGAAGAACCATAATAAACATTCTGAATTTATTTAATCCATCATCCATTCATTCTCAAAATAATATTACTCATCTCACCATATGAAATATGACTTGCTTCACCAATTATTATTTATTTATTTATTTTTATTATGGAGTATATTGTGAATAGATTGAGAACAGGAAGTGAACAAAAGTTTTAGCAACTGTTATGTAAAAAAAAAAAGGGTAGGATCAAATAAGCTCTGCTCCTTCCTACTCCTTTTCGAACATTTTGAAAAGAGAAATTGTGGTGTATCATGTTGTATGCTTGCATGTTCCAAATAAACTCAAACTCAACTCAACTCAACTCAAAGCATGCCACGTTGTAATTTGTGAAAAATTTGCATAATATGTTGCCATTAACATTTTAGTATTTTCTATGGAGTGAAACTCTTGTAGGAAATGACGCACTGTTAAAAAGTTGAGCATCTGATTGATCCAGAAGCGCCAAATGTACGACCTGCGGGCCGGATCAGACCCGCGAACAGGTTCCGGCCAGCGTGATGAGTTTGTCAAGTATAAAAATGAGCTACTTTTTTTTTTTTTTTTACGAAAGAAACTGCTGTTCTAAATGTGTCCACTGGATGTCACAATAGCAATTCTGTTAGGCAAGGAAACAGTTTATACCGGGGCCAAGCAAGAGGTACACAGTAAAGGGGGACTGTGGCTCCTCCTCCTTGAGCCACATGAAACTTAAAACCTGCCGTTTTACGTCTTCTGCTTCGAACACATTGTTATTTGGCACCCTCGTTGCCCTAAAATGTCTCTGTCAAACACGAGAAAAGTGAACTTAAAAGTAGAGATGTCCGATAATGGCTTTTTTGCCGATATCCGATATTCCGATATTGTCCAACTCTTAATTACCGATTCCGATATCAACCAATACCGATATATTCAGTCGTGGAATTAACACATTATTATGCCTAATTTTGTTGTGATGCCCCGCTGGATGCATTAAACAATGTAACAAGGTTTTCCAAAATAAATCAACTCAAGTTATGGAAAAAAATGCCAACATGGCACTGCCATATTTATTATCGAAGTCACAAAGTGCATTATTTTTTTTAACATGCCTCAAAACAGCAGCTTGGAATTTGGGACCTCAACCTCCTCATGCTCTCTCAGGGAGAGAGGTTGTGGTGGGCGGGGTTGAGGTGGTGGTGGTGGTGGTGGTGGGGGGGGGGGGGGGGGTTAGGGGTAGCAGGGGGTGTATATTGTAGCGTCCCGGAAGAGTTAGTGCTGCAGGGGGTTCTGGGTATTTGTTCTGTTGTGTTTGTGTTGTGTTACGGTGCGGATGTTCTCCCGAAATGTGTTTGTCATTCTTGTTTGGTGTGGGTCACACTGTGGCGCATATTTGTGACAGTGTTAAAGTTGTTTATACAGCCACCCTCAGTGTGACCTGTATGGCTGTTGACCAAGTATGTCTTGCATTCCCTTGTGTGTGTGAAAAGCCGTAGATATTATGTGACTGGGCTGGCACGCAAAGGCAGTGCCTTTAAGGTTAATTGGTGCTCTGTACTTCTCCCTACGTCCGTGTACACAGCGGCATTTGAAAAACTCATAAATTTTACTTTTTGAAACCGATACCGATAATTTCCAATACAACATTTTAAAGCATTTATCGGCCGATAATATCGGCAGTCCGATATTATCGGACATCTCTACTTAAAAGCTAAAGTTAAAGTACCACTGATAGTCACACACACACTAGGTGTGGTGATATTACTCTCTGCATTTGACCCATCCCCTTTACACTCTAACCATAAGACCACTGAGCACCCTTTTGAATAGTTTTTACCTCCGTTTCTTACGGTTTGTTGAGTTAGCTCTGCATTGATAGGTGGACGTGACATAGGAGGTATTTGATACCTAGAAGAGTTTACATGTTGTGTTTTTGTTCAATCCCAGGAAGACTGTGATTTAAAGTTTAATCCTGACTTTTTAGATACACTGAGACAAAGTCTAAGCTCATTGTGTTTTCAAAACTGCACCAATTTCCTCAGAATTTTCAACAAATTTGAAGTGTTTTTGTCCAGAGGATTATTTGCGATTTGTACGTTTTCAGAATGTGCTCGTTCTATTTTTGGCCAAAGTAAAACAAAGAAAACAACCTGAAGTTGTCTTTATTTTTAAGTTATCGTGCCATGATTTTACCATTCCGGCCCACTTGGGAATAGATTTTCCTCCAAGCGGCGCCTGAGCTAAAAGGAGTTTGACACCACTGGATTAATCGGTTTTATGTGTTAATATAAGCAGATCTTTGTTATTGTTTTATTATCTTGTGAAATAATGATCATTTTATGGTAAGAGTTTTTTTTACCTTGGTACACAATCATTTCTAGCTCCGTTATTTCTTGATTGTGCATCAAATCACTGCAATTTGCTGAAATATGTTATGAAAAAAACAGCACTGTAAAAATAAAAGTTAGTCCTGCTGTAAAAGACACTGCACAAACATGTTACACTATTCTACCGTGACAATGCTAATGTTTCACCTTGTTTTCTGCTGTCACAAAAATACTAATGGTGCTGTATTGCGCCAGTCCACAAATCACTTTATGACTTCACTTTTAATTAGCATGTGAGTGACCATTATTCCCTGAGAGAGAGTCCTGTTACAATTCATTGTAAACTACACAGTGCTTCACAAGCTGGGGGAGTATTGTTTTCTCTTCCGAGAGAAAAAATACTTGTCTGTCAACACAAAGCACATTTTGGTAACAAAGTTAGAATAGTAAATGAATATTTGGAGAAAATGTTGGGCTGCTTCCCAGAGTCAGAACATTATGTTATTCCCCTAAAAAGCCTACTGATGTGTTAAAAGGTTTACTGGGTTATCGTAGGGTTTCACTTTGAGTTAGACTAACAGTTTTATAACTGTTAATTCCTTCGAAGAAGATATCTATAGCTGGCTTGTCTTTCTTTAGAGATAAATAGCTATTTATTATCTAGCTAGCTAGCGACATCAAATAGTGTACAATTAATAACATACCAGTTCAGAGGTCAAACTAACTGGCTACAGTAACTCATTTTCTATTAGTACTACTTGCTACAATGCAACAAAGAGATTTGTCACTACAAAGTACTTACCGTAAGTATGTCTTTCTTCAGAGATAAATAGCTATCTCTAGCTAGCAAGCGAGCTACATCAAATACAATATAAACTTACAGGGTCATAAGTCAAACCAAATGACGACAGCAGCTCATATTCTATTGGAACAAAAAGGTTAAGTCCTAAACTTGCCTTTCCTTAATTGACAATCCGTCCGCGGCATCACATTTTCTTTTTAAGTCTCTGACTAGAGATAGCTATCCCAGCTAGCGCCATCAAATGCAGGTTTATAAGTCGGACCCACTAGTTCTGAGGTCAATTGCTACATTTGTATATTACGACAAAATGGTTAAATAAATTCTAAACTTGTCTTGTCTTACAAGAAAATAAAAGTTAGTGTATTGATTTATACAGCGATTGCTACTGTAGCTAGTTTTTATCTATCGCTAACTTCCACAATAAATTTGGTCTTCACAATAATTATTAGTGCTGTAGATAGAAGTATAAAAAAAGTACTTTTTTACCTCAATAGTCTTTACTTGTCGATTTAGCTAGCTACACCTTACAAATAACATGCTAGATTCCTAAGAATAAAAGTCTATCTGTCGATTTGAAATATTGGGAGAATGAGAACGCAAAATAAGGTTGTGATTGTGAAAATAATGTCTAAATCAGTGGTTCTTAACCTTGTTGGAGGTACCGAACCCCACCAGTTTCATATGCGCATTCACCGAACCCTTCATATGCGCATTCACCGAACCCTTCTTTAGTGAAAAATAAAATGTAGTCACATCCAGGCATGAGATGGGAGGTTGTGTGTGGGGTTAGTGAGTCCCAACTAATGTCTATAAAATGCACACAAAGAACCGTTTGCACCTTCTCTTGTGACTGGCGGGCGGTCAGCGCCATAAAGCTGAGCGGGCCCCTGGGTAATTGGGGCGCGGACAACCAACAGGACAGACTAAGTTCAACAGCCCAGTAAGGCAATTAGTCTAGGAGAAGGATCTCTGATATAAAATACCCCTTCCAACCCGCACCAAGCCAGCGTGGAAGGTGTAGGCTAATAACCAGCATGAAAAGTACGCCAAGAAGACGACCCCCAGTCCCCAGCAGTTCCAGAGGGAACAGTGCAGTGGCAGGGAGCAGCTAGAGATCGTTCACTATGGCAGAAACATGCTGAGGCTTTCGTCCAGCAGTGGACTGACAACGGCTGATGATGATGAAAATGTAGTATTTTTTTCAAATTCAAGACACAGTTATATGTTTTTGGTAACACTTTAGTATGGGGAACATATTCTAAGTAACAAAGACTTATTTTAGAGTTTTTTGGACACTAGGGGAACATATTCTAAGTAACAAAGACTTAATTTAGAGTTATTTGGTTAGGGTTAGGGTTAGAGGGTTAGGGTCAGGGTTAGAGGGTTAGGGTTATAATAAGGCCGTGCCGAATAAGGCATTAATAAGTACTTAATAATGACTAGTTAAGAGCCAATATGTTACTAATTAATGGTGAATGTGTTCCCCATACTAAAGTGTTACCATGTTTTTTTACTGCTAAATGATAAATGATAAATGATAAATGGGTTGTACTTGTATAGCGCTTTTCTACCTTCAAGGTACTCAAAGCGCTTTGACACTACTTCCACATTTACACACACATTCACACACTGATGGAGGGAGCTGCCATGCAAGGCGCTAACCAGCACCCATCAGGAGCAAGGGTGAAGTGTCTTGCTCAGGACACAACGGACATGACGAGTTTGGTACTAGGTGGGGATTGAACCAGGGACCCTCGGGTTGCGCACGGCCACTCTTCCACTGCACCACGCCGTCCCTACTGCTGCACAAAATGAACCGTGCATGAACATCACCTTGTTCAAAGAACAAAACCAACACGGTGCATAAACTCACAACAAATTACACACCTGCAAATCAGTCTGAATTCTGCTGTTGCCGTATCCGTAATACGCCGATAGGGAGAAGTTTTTATTTACACGATGAGTCGGGTGTGTCTTGACCTCCGCCGAACCCCTGAGCCCGACTCACCGACCCCTTGGGTTCGATCGAACCCAGGTTAAGAACCATTGGTCTAAAGAATGTTAAAGTATTACAAAATAAAACTGTAAGAATAAGAGTAAAGTCGTAATAGTTAAGTTGTGACGAGGATAAAAAGTTGAAATATTACAAAAATAAAGTTGTTACTGCAAAAGTGACGTCGTCATTACGAGTATTATGTCGTAATTGTGAGACAGAAGTTGAAATATGAGATTAATGTCGCAGTACTACAAGTATCAAGTAGCAATCGTGAGAAAAATGTTGAAATGTTACACAAGTAAGTCGTCATTGCAAGAATAAAGTCGTCACTACGAGTACTGGGTCGTGATTGTGACAAATACGTTTCAATACTTTGAAATTAAAGTCGTCATTGCAAGAATAAAGTCGTGACTGTGAGTATCACAGTGATAAAAGTTGAAATACCAGGCTAATAAAGTTGTTATTGCAGGGATAAAATTGTGGGTATTAAATTCTAATTGTGAGTAAAAAGTTGAACTATAACTTGAACTAATTTATAAAACTGAAAATAAAGAATCTCAAGCTCGTTAAGTTAGCTAGCAAGATCCTCTTTTTTAAATTTTTTTATTAAAATCAGGACTGAAGAGTGAAAACAAGCCGAGTGCAAACGGAGTCCTCTCTCCGTCAAGAATCAATCAGGGAGAACGCCGACTTGACGCAAACATCCGCCGGCCAAACGCGGCGCAGGTAAAAGATTGTTCGGCGCTTGTTTACCCGCCAAGCTGGCCAACCTTTCATGTCTAATCCCCCTCTCATTGCTCAGACAACAGCGGGCCAACGGAACCATTGTATGGAGCGACACGTCGCCCTCTCAAGGTGTGTGTGATTAACCTCTACTGTACGTGAGAGCAAACACGCCATCAAAGGCCAGCGTGCAGGCTGTCTGCAGTTGAGGGGTCAGCGGGGGGTTAGGGGTCGTTTTCAGGTTGGCGCCGGCCTGCTCAACGGCGAGAACGTTTGAACCGAAACTGACGCGTGGCTTTTCATAGCCAAATATTACCACAAATATTATTACTACAATACCTGTATTGAACAAATAATCCTCGTAGGGATTGGCTGTGTATTCAACTGCTTGTGTAATTGTGTAATATTAGTCATTTTAATACACAGCAATAGGACAATGTTAGAAAACGCTAATAATAGATACTAACGCTTTTGAAGCATGTTTTTTTTTTTCAACCCTTTTTTATTATCTACATCCTAAATGCAGTACCATATCTGAGTTATTGTGTAGAAATCTGGGGAAACAACTACAAATGTGCGCTTCATTCACTAACGGTGTTACAACAAAGATCAATTAGAATAATACATAGTTTAGTTTAGTTTATTAAGGATCCCCATTAGTCATCACCGCACTGGAGACTATTCTTCCTGGGGTCCAGGCAAAAAACAGCACACAATCACAAAACAAAAGATTACAATGCAGTACAACATGATCAAAAAATAAAATATTGTAATACAAAAATAGCAACAACAAAGAACAACAAAAAAAAACAATAACTTCGACTTTACATAATAATGTTCATACCAAAGATAAAAAGAGCAATATAAAAATAGATATATATGTTTTTGCAAAAATAAAACAAATAACCAATGGCCTAAAATACACACATTAGTGTACCAAAGACAAACAATAAGTGACGAAAAAGTACCATCCATCCATTTTCTACTGCTTGTCCCATAATCAATAAAATAGTCAATATTCAATAAAACCAGTCATGACATTAGGTACAATCGAGAATAATCTTTTTCCGCAATACTTCTAATGTTGGATATAGAGAACATACAAACCCTTTATTTATTAAATCACAATTATTGAAATTCAAAGATTTGGTGCATTTGCAGACAGCTAAAATGACGTACAAAGCAAACTATAACCTGCTACCCAGGAATGTACAACAATTCTTCTCAAAAAAAGAGGAGGAATTTAACCTTAGAGGAAAATCTAATTTAAAACATTTGTATGTTCGTACAACACTTAAAACATTTAGTATATCTGTATGTGGAATTAAATTATGGAATGGATTAAGCAAATAAATCAAACAAACACCAATATGATTCAGTTTAAGAGACTGTTCAAACTATAAGTGTTCACAAAGTATACAGAACAAGAATTATGATGAACTTCTTGAACCCTTTTTTTGTTTTTCTTGAGACAAAGATTATTTATGTATTCAATATTTGTTTGCTTACTATGGTATATTATTTATTTCTTATTTATTTGTTCACTGTTTTGTTACAGAGAACAAAGGAATTGGATACAATTGCTATGGTATGAAAAGTGGTAGGATTAAATCAGCTCTGCTTCTTCCTACTCCTTTTCGGATGTGCTGTAATGAAACAACTGGAAATGTGTGACGCATTACATTGCATGTTCGAAATAAACTGGAACCAAACTGAAAAACACTAATAATGAAATTAATTGTCAAAGTGTACCCTAAATGCAAGTCTATCAGAGCTGTAATTTACCACAATGAAGAATATTATGAAGTTGTATTTAATAGTTTATATGTCTTTGTCTTTTTTTTTCCATTTTGACTTTATTCTCATAATTAAAACTTTAGTTTTGTAAATTCTGATATTCCAATTTTCCAACTGCAGGTTTTATTTGGTATTTATAATTTTTTATTGTAGGAAGCTGGTCACTTCAATCATTGATTGTATTGTTCATTATTCCCTCAAAGTTGTAGTGTGTACGTGTGCGTGTACTTACATGTGCGTGTTGTTTGCTGTGTGATGTTGCCTCCTTCTATTTGATATCAGGTTCATTTTAGTGTGGTACTAGTCAAAATATATTGCTTCTGACGCTGTCATGTTGACTTCCAACCACATCAAAATTAGCATGCCTCGTTAAATAAGACGTATCGGTAACGGCAATGTGACTTGTAACGTATATAAAAGTAATTAATTCGATTAAAATATTTTTCGGAGTAAAAGTCGCTCCGGAGTATAAGTCGCTCCGGCCGAAAATGCATAATAAAGAAGGAAAAAAACGTATATAAGTCGCACTGGAGTATAAGTCGCATTTTTTGGGGAAATTTATTTGATAAAACCCAACACCAAGAATAGACATTTGAAAGGCAATTTAAAATAAATAAAGAATAGTGAACAACAGGCTGAATAAGTGTACGTTATATGAGGCATAAATAACCAACTGAGAACGTGCCTGGTATGTTAACGTAACATATTATGGTAAGAGTCATTCAAATAACTATAACATATAGAACATGCTATACGTTTACCAAACAATCTGTCACTCCTAATCGCTAAATCCCAAGAAATCTTATATGTCTAGTCTCTTACGTGAATGAGCTAAATAATATTATTTGATATTTTACGGTAATGTGTTAATAATTTCACACATAAGACGCTCCTGAGTATAAGTCGCACCCCCGGCCAAACTATGAAAAAAACTGCGACTTATAGTCCGAAAAATACGGTACTCGTTACTAGTAAGAGTAACGGCTTTAGTAATGCAGTTATTATTTATTGCCGTTATTCAGAACACTGATCACGACTTTATTCTTGAAATTAAGACTTTATTCTCTTTGTTACGACTTTTTTTCGAAAATAATTTTGACTTAACGATTTTCTACTTGTTACAACTTAATTTTAGCAAACTTTATTTTCAGTTTTACAAATTAGTTCAAGTTATATTTAAACTTTTTACTCACAATTAGAACTTAATACCCACGGCTTTACTCCTGCAATAAGGACTTTATTTGCCTGGTATTTCAACTTTTATCACAATGGCGACTTGGTACTCACAGTCACGATTTTATTCTTGCAATGATGACTTTAATTTCAAAGTGTTTAAACTTGGACGACTTACTTGTGTAATATTTCAAAATTTTTCTCACGATTGCCACTGGATACTTGTAGTACTACGACATTAATCTCATGATTCAACTTCTGTCTCACAATTACAACATAATACTTGTAATGACGACTTCACTTTTGCAATAACAACTTTATTTGTGTAATATTTGAACTTTTTATCCTCGTCACAACTTAAGTCTTGCTATTACGACTTTACTCCCATTCTTATAGTTTTCCATCCATCCATCCATCTTCTTCCGCTTATCCGAGGTCGGGTCGCGGGGGCAGCAGCCTAAGCAGGGAAGCCCAGACTTCCCTCTCCCCAGCCACTTCATCCAGCTCCTCCCGGGGGACCCCGAGGCGTTCCCAGGCCAGCCGGGAGACATAGTCTTCCCAACGTGTCCTGGGTCTTCCCCGCGGCCTCCTACCGGTCGGACGTGCCCTAAACACCTCCCTAGGGAGGCGTTCGGGTGGCATCCTGACCAGATGCCCGAACCACCTCATCTGGCTCCTCTCGATGTGGAGGAGCAGCGGCTTTACTTTGAGCTCCTACCGGATGGCAGAGCTTCTCACCCTATCTCTAAGGGAGAGCCTCGCCACCCGGCGGAGGAAACTCATTTCGGCCGCTTGTACCCGTGATCTTGTCCTTTCGGTCATAACCCAAAGCTCATGACCATAGGTGAGGATGGGAACGTAGATCGACCGGTAAATTGAGAGCTTTGCCTTCCGGCTCAGCTCCTTCTTCACCACAACGGATCGATACAGCGTCCGCATTACTGAAGACGCCGCACCGATCCGCCTGTCGATCTCACGATCCACTCTTCCCTCACTCGTGAACAAGACTCCGAGGTACTTGAACTCCTCCACTTGGGGCAAGATCTCCTCCCCAACCCGGAGATGGCACTCCACCCTTTTCCGGGCGAGAACGATGGACTCGGACTTGGAGGTGCTGATTCTCATCCCAGTCGCTTCACACTCAGCTGCGAACCGATCCAGTGAGAGCTGAAGATCCTGGCCAGATGAAGCCATCAGGACCACATCATCTGCAAAAAGCAGAGACCTAATCCTGCAGCCACCAAACCAGATCCCCTCAACGCCTTGACTGCGCCTAGAAATTCTGTCCATAAAAGTTATGAACAGAATCGGTGACAAAGGGCAACCCTCACTGGAAACGTGTCCGACTTACTACCGGCAATGCGGACCAAGCTCTGGCACTGATCATACAGGGAGCGGACTGCCACAATCAGACAGTCCGATACCCCGTACTCTCTGAGCACTCCCCACAGGACTTCCCGAGGGACACGGTCGAATGCCTTCTCCAAGTCCACAAAACACATGTAGACTGGTTGGGCAAACTCCCATGCACCCTCAAGGACCCTGCGGAGAGTATAGAGCTGGTCCACAGTTCCACGACCAGGACGAAAACCACACTGTTCCTCCTGAATCCGAGGTTCGACTATCCGGCGTAGCCTCCTCTCCAGTACACCTGAATAGACCTTACCGGGAAGGCTGAGGAGTGTGATCCCACGATAGTTAGAACACACCCTCCGGTTCCCCTTCTTAAAGAGAGGAACCACCACCCCGGTCTGCCAATCCAGTGGCACCGCCCCCGATGTCCACGCGATGCTGCAGAGTCTTGTCAACCAAGACAGCCCCACAGCATCCAGAGCCTTAAGGAACTCCGGGCGGATCTCATCCACCCCCGGGGCCTTGCCACCGAGGAGCTTTTTAACTACCTCAGCAACCTCAGCCCCGGAAATAGGAGAACCCACCACAGACTCCCCAGGCACTGCTTCCTCATAGGAAGACGTGTTGGTGGGATTGAGGAGGTCTTCGAAGTATTCCCTCCACCGATCCACAACATCCGCAGTCGAGGTCAGCAGAACACCATCCTCGCCATACACGGTGTTGATAGTGCACTGCTTCCCCTTCCTGAGGCGGCGGATGGTGGTCCAGAATTGCTTCGAAGCCGTCCGGAAGTCGTTTTCCATGGCCTCACCGAACTCCTCCCATGTCCGAGTTTTTGCCTCTGCGACCGCTGAAGCCGCACACCGCTTGGCCTGTCGGTACTTGTCCGCTGCCTCAGGAGTCCTATGAGCCAAAAGAACCCGATAGGACTCCTTCTTCAGCTTGACGGCATCCCTCACCGCCGGTGTCCACCAACGGGTTCTAGGATTACCGCCACGACAAGCACCAACTACCTTGCGGCCACAGCTCCAATCAGCCGCCTCGACAATAGAGGCGCGGAACATGGTCCATTCGGACTCAATGTCCAGCACCTCCCTCGTGACATGTTCAAAGTTCTTCCGGAGGTGGGAATTGAAACTCTCTCTGACAGGAGACTCTGCCAGACGTTCCCAGCAAACCCTCACAATGCGTTTGGGCCTGCCAGGTCTGTCCGGCATCCTCCCCCACCATCGCAGCCAACTCACCACCAGGTGGTGATCGGTAGAAAGCTCCGCCCCTCTCTTCACCCGAGTGTCCAAAACATGAGGCCGCAAATCCGATGACACAACTACAAAGTCGATCATGGAACTGCGGCCTAGGGTGTCCTGGTGCCAAGTGCACATATGGACACCCTTATGTTTGAACATGGTGTTCGTTATGGACAATCTGTGACGGGCACAAAAGTCCAATAACATAACACCGCTCGGGTTCAGATCCGGGCAGCCATTCTTCCCAATCACGCCTCTCCAGGTTTCACTGTCGCTGCCAACATGAGCATTGAAGTCCCCCAGTAGAACGAGGGAATCACCCGGGGGAGCACTCTCAAGTACTCCCTCGAGTGAATCCAAAAAGGGTGGGTACTCTGAGCTGCGGTTTGGCGCGTAAGCGCAAACCACAGTCAGGACCCGTCCCCCACCCAAAGGCGGAGGGAAGCTACCCTCTCGTCCACCGGGTTGAACTCCAACGTGCAGGCTCTGAGCCGGGGGGCAACAAGAATTGCCACCCCAGCCCGTCGCCTCTCACTGCCGGCAACGCCAGAGTGGAAGAGAGTCCAGCCCCTCTCGAGAGAACTGGTTCCAGAGCCCTTGCTGTGCGTCGAAGTGAGTCCGACTATATCTAGCCGGAACTTCTCCACCTCGCGCACTAGCTCAGGCTCCTTCCCCCCCAGCGAGGTGACGTTCCACGTCCCAAGAGCTAGCTTCTGTAGCCGAGGATCGGACCGCCAAGTGCCCTGCCCTCGGCTTCCGCCCAGCTCACATCGCACCCGACCTCTATGACCCCTGCTATGGGTGGTGAGCCCATTGGAGGGGGGACCCACGTTGCCTCTTCGGGCTGTGCCCGGCCGGGCCCCATGGGGACAGGCCCGGCCACCAGGCGCTCGCCATCGTGCCCCAACTCCGGACCTGGCTCCAGAGGGGGGCCCCGGTGACCCGCGTCCGGGCAAGGGAAATCTGGGTTCCTTGCTTGTTTTCTTCATAGAGGTCTTCGAGGTCTTATAGTTTTATTTTGTACAATTGTAACATTCTTTTCGCAAAATTTAGACGTTATTTTCACAATCAAAACCTTATTTTGCGTTCTCATTCTCCCGATATTTTTAATGTATTCATATAATTTTGGCATTATTTTCAAAATTACGACTTTTTCTTGTATCGTTTCAGTGCTATTTTTGTAGTTACTTCTTTGTATCCATACTATTGTTGATAGCATTCTGAGCCCGTATTTCCACTGGATGTGTAACGGCTGCTGAACAGCGCCGCCACGTAACGTTCCTGCCATCCGCCGTCCGCCAATCCTCTCCGCTGTTCTGATGCGCACTGTTGCAGCTCCGCCGTGCAGCGAAATACCAAAGACTTATACAAGATCTTCCAAATCCGTGCATAATCACGTGATAACGGGAGTTGTAGTAAAGCCAATGATTTTTCCACTTGTAGCAAGCAACAACGCAACAGTAACATCATCCCTGGCTGGCGTTGCACACACACACACACACACACACACACACACACACACACACACACACACACACACACACACACACACACACACACACACAACACATTCTTGTATTTGTTACCTTCTTGAGACCTCCGAAAAATGCCTACCTCTTAAGGACCACCCTTTCTAGATATATAAAGATTTGTATTTACAATATTAATAATATATACAAACTATGCAAATATAAAAAAGCTTTTATTTTTTATTTTTTTTGTTTGTAATTGGTTTTTATTCTTCATTATTTACTTCAAGTTATTACAGTAAGTCTCTATATATTTACTTAATTTTTTTAATTCATTTTGGCCATTTAAATTTCTTACACACACTTGTTATTACATATGTTGGCCAGAGGGGGAGCACTTTTAAAACCGACACACAGTCAATTTGAAAAATCCCTCCTTTTTGGGACCGCCCTACTTTTGATAGATTTCACCACCAGGGGTGCAAATGAGACATTCTCTATTAGATGCAATGGTTTTCCGTATTGGGACCATAATATCGGTCCTAACTTGTTCATCGGTCCTCATATGGAAGGTACTTTTCCTTGTTGATGTCTCAAGAAGGGTACAATACAGGAACACACACACACACACACACACACACACACACACACACACACACACACACACACACACACACACACACACACACACACATCTCATTCAACTCCCGCTAACCACTCCCTTGCTTCCCCAGCCTCCGTATCAGCTGGTATTTGACACAGGCCCTGTAATAGCTGTCCAGGATATGCCTGTAATGTAATTCTTTGATCTCAGACCTTCAGAATGAGCTAGAACTCATCCATTTGTGTCAACGAGGTAAAAGTCGACTTAAGGTCGGTCCAAGCCCATTAGGACATTTCACAGGGCAAAATAAGATCCGCTTTGCGCACAGAGTATTTTATTTTGAAAGTAAACCGAATAATACATTTTTTGTCTGTGCAAGACTGCCTGTCCTGCACAAGCATATTTTAGCTAAATTGGGAAATATAGAAGCTCTGCGTGTATATAGCGCAGGAATGCGGTACTGCACCGAAAAGGGGTTCGGCGGTGGTGGAAATTGACAAATTTACCAGAATTGAAACGGAAAGAGTTTGTCGCCGTTCCGCAGTCATTACGCATCCAGTGTAAATCCAGGGTGATAATTCTGACTTTATTTGCGTGACATTTACTTTTACGTATCATTTATGTCTTTCCACTTAATTTTGAATGTTATTGATTTATTGACTGGAATTACTATTGATTATTGTGGTCGTTGTATAGACCAGTGTTTTTCAACCACTGTGCCGCGAGATACAGTCTGGTGTGCCGTGGGAGATTATCTAAGTTCACCTATTTGGGTTAAAAATATTTTTTACAAACCAGTAATTATAGTCTGCAAATGTTGTGTTGTTGTTGAGTGTCGGTGCTGTCTAGAGCTCGGCAGAGTAACCGTGTAATACTCTTCCATATCAATAGGTGGCAGCCGGTAGTTAATTGCTTTGTAGATGTCGGAAACAGCGGGAGGCAGAGTGGAGGTAAAATAGTGTCTAATGCTTAAACCAAAAATAAACATAAGGTGAGTGCCCCTAAGAAAAGGCATTGAAGCTTAGGGAAGGCTATGCAGAAAGAAACTAAAACTGAACTGGCTACAAAGTAAACAAAAACAAAATGCTGGACGACAGCAAAGACTTACTGTGGAGCAAAGACGGCGTCCACAATGTACGTCCGAACATGACATGACAATCAACAATGTCCCTACAAAGAAGGATAAAAACAACTGAAATATTCTTGATTGCTAAACCAAAGTACCGTATTTTTCGGACTATAAGTCGCAGTTTTTTTCATAGTTTGGCCGGGGGTGTGACTTATACTCGGAGCGACTTATGTGTGAAATTATTAACAAATTACCGTAAAATATCCATCCATCCATCCATCCATCCATCCATCCATTTTCTACCGCTTATTCCCTTTGGGGTCGCGGGGGGCGCTGGAGCCTATCTCAGCTACAATCGGGCGGAAGGCGGGGTACACCCTGGACAAGTCGCCACCTCATCGCAGGGCCAACACAGATAGACAGACAACATTCACACTCACATTCACACACTAGGGCCAATTTGTAGTGTTGGCAATCAACCTATCCCCAGGTGCATGTCTTTGGAAGTGGGAGGGAACCCACGCAGTCACGGGGAGAACATGCAAACTCCACACAGAAAGATTGCGAGCCCGGGATTGAACCCAAGACTACTCAGGACCTTCGTATTGTGAGGCAAATGCACTAACCCCTCTTCCACCATGCTGCCCACCGTAAAATATCAAATAATATTATTTTGCTCATTCACGTAAGAGACTAGACGTATAAGATTTCATGGGATTTAGCGATTAGGAGTGACAGATTGTTTGGTAAACGTATAGCATGTTCTATATGTTATAGTTATTTCAATGACTCTTACTGTCATGATCCGTTACCCGGATCATGGCATGATTTATGTTGGTAATGTTTGTTTTAGTCTGTTTCCTGGGTGCACCCTCTTTCCCTGTGTACTGTTGGTTTCCATGGGCACTGATTCTCCTCACCTGTCTTAGTTTTGCAATTAGTGTTCCCACCAGGTGTTTTGGTTAATCACTCCCCTTTATAGTTTCCTGTCACCCAGCAATAGTTGCTGGGTCAATGTTTGCTTTATGCAACATTTACGTTCCCCTGGTTTTCTCCTCGCTCTTTAGATTATTCTGCCGTCCAGCATTCCCCGTTTTTCACCCTTGGTGACATTTTGGTTTTTTGTTTAGCTCCACGCTTGCTAGCGTCCTCAGTTTTGTATTTTTGTTTAATTTTTTTTGTTTTATTTTTATTTATTAAAAATACTTTAATCTTACCTGCACACTCCTCCTGCTTGTCTTCTGCCTTGGAAGGAACACGACAATCGCAGCCATGCGTCGAAGACGTAACAGATTGACCCAGCCATACGAAGTGTTCCTGTCCAACAAGGACAAGCAAGAGATCCTCCTGGAGCTCAGAGCGGAATCCCGGCCATGGGAGTGCGAGGACGAAGTGGAGCTGTCAGAAGAAGACCTTCCGGCCGACGCCATGGTAGCATGGGGGCAGCTTATGGCGAAGTTGACGGAATCAAAGACCCGCTTCCTCCCCGACTCTCAAGCCACCCGGAAGTCGTCCAACACACCTGGTACGCAAACGCTCCGGCAGCGGGCCAGCTCAGCGCAGGCACAGAAGGGGTACAACACGGACACTTTGCCCTCAACGTTGTCTGCTAGGCTCTTCCCGTGCGGCTTCTCCTCCCCTCAGACACCACCTACAGGCAAGAGTCCAGAAAGGCGCCAGCGGCGCACACGCACAAGGCCATCTCCCAGGCTTCCTAGAACCCACCCGCCCGTGCCCTCTGCTCCCGCCGAACCTGCACAAGCGCTCCCCCCACCAGCTCCATCTAGCATCTGGAATCTGCTTCCTGAGGGGGGGGGGGCAGTGCTGGTAGCGTGTCAGCGGGGCAAACAGACCTCATTCCACTGAAGTTGCTGCCTGCCTCTCCTCCAGCGGGGGCGCTGTCTGCTTTGGCCCTACTTCCTGTTCCAGTGCCACAAAGCAAGTTGGACCCGCCAGAGAAGTACAGCGCAGAGTGGGTGGACGAATGGTACCAAGGGGTGCTGAAGGAACTGGAGAGGGAGGAATAGTCCTGTTCTGTCCTGCAGTCACCTGCCACTCTGGCCCCGCCTGTCACGTCTGAGCCGCCCACTCCTCTGGCTCCTCCCACGCCGACAGCCCGGACGCCTGCCACTCTGACGCCACCATCAACCCTGGTGGTCCTGCAAACGCCATCCTCTCCACCTCCTGCTCCATCGCTGCAAAGCACACGAGACCCCGCAGAGACCGACCAAGTAAAAAGGGCATTGCACCAACAGGCCAAACAACTTGGACAACAGGAGGAACAGTTTGGCGTTCATGGGGCTTGCGTCAACGCCATGGCGGAACGCCAAGACGCCCACCTTGATGCTTTGGAGAGACAGCTGGGAAGTATACTCACCGCGCTGCAGGTGATGATCCCTCCTACTGCCAACCCAGCAGTCCAGCTGAGACATCCACCACTCGCAGATATTCCGTTGCCTGATTCGCCCCTGACTGCGCCCACGCCGACAGACGAGCCGCCTGCTCCGCCTGCTCCACCTCTGGCTCCGCCCACGCAGGGAGACGAGCCGCCTGCTTCGCCTCTGGCTCCGCCTCTGGCTCCGCCCACGCAGGGAGACGAGCCGCCTGCTTCGCCTCTGGCTCCGCCCACGCCGGGAGACGAGCCGCCTGCTTCGCCTCTGGCTCCGCCCACGCCGGCGCCTCCTGTTTCCACGGCGACGACGCCTCCTGTTTCCACGGCGACGACGCTTCTTGCTGCTTCCACAGCGACAATGCCTCCCGCGGCTTCCACGCCTGCCTCGCCTACGACGTGCCCACCTCCTCGTGTCCGGCGGGCCGCACCTCGGGGCCGCCCACCTCCTCGTGTCCGGCGGGCCGCACCTCGGCGCCGCCAACTTCCTCGTGTCCGGCGGGCCGCACCTCGGCACCGCCCACCTCCTCGTGTCCGGCGGGCCGCACCTCGGCGCCGCCCACCTCCTCGTGTCCGGCGGGCCGCACCTCGGCGCCGCCCACCTCCTCGTGTCCGGCGGGCCGCACCTCGGCACCGCCCACCTCCTCGTGTCCGGCGGGCCGAACCTCGGCGCCGCCCACCTCCTCGTGTCCGGCGGGCCACACCACGGCGCTGCCCACCTCCTCGTCTCTGGACTTTTCATGGACGCCCAGGACTTGGGTGCAAGACTCAAAGACTGCTGAGGTTCTGGCGCCAGTCTCGTCCGCCTCCTCAACGGCCACAGACATGGCAGTTCCGAGGTAGCCCGCCTCGACAATGGCGGCGACAATCTACTCGCCGCCGCCACCTGACTTGTCCCCGGTGGCTTCGGGGACACATGGCCTGGCGGCCCACCACCAAGTCCTCCCTCCCGTGACTTTTGACTTATTCTGGGGTTTTTTTTGTAGGGGAGGGGTTTCTAGTTTGGGACGTCTGGGATCCGTCCCTTAAGGGGGGGGTTATGTCATGATCCGTTACCCGGATCATGACATGATTTATGTTGGTAATGTTTGTTTTAGTCTGTTTCCTGGTTGCACCCTCTTTCACTGTTTACTGTTGGTTTCCATGGGCACTGATTCTCCTCACCTGTCTTAGTTTTGCAATTAGTGTTCCCACCAGGTGTTTTGATTAATCACTCCCCTTTAGTTTCCTGTCACCCAGCAATAGTTGCTGGGTCAATGTTTGCTTTATGCAACATTTACGTTCCCCTGGTTTTCTCCTCGCTCTTTAGATTATTCTGCCTTCCAGCATTCCCCGTTTTTCACCCTTGGTGACATTTGATTTTTTGTTTAGCTCCACGCTTGCTAGCGTCCTCAGTTTTGAATTTGTGTCCTGCCTTTTATATATTAAAAATACTTTAATCTTACCTGCACACTCCTCCTGCTTGTCTTCTGCCTTGGAAGGAACACGACAATCGCAGCCATGCGTCGAAGACGTAACACTTACCATAATATGTTACGTTAACATACCAGGCATGTTCTCAGTTGGTTATTTATGCCTCATATAACGTACACTTATTCAGCCTGGTGTTCACTATTCTTTATTTATTTTAAATTGCCTTTCAAATGTCTATTCTTGGTGTTGGGCTTTATCATATAAATTTCCCCAAAAAATGCGACTTATATGTTTTTTTTCATTTTATTTATGCATTTTCGGCCGGTGTGACTTATACTACGGAGCGACTTATACTCCGAAAAATACGGTAGATGCGGGAAATATCGCTCAAAGGAAGACATGAAACTGCTACAGGAAAATACCAAAAAAAGAGAAAAAGCCACCAAAATAGGAGCGCAAGACAAGAACTAAAACACTACACAGGAAAACAGCAAAAAACTAAAATTAAGTCATGGCGTGATGTGACAGGTGGTGACAGTACACCTACTTTAAGACAAGAGCTATAGTGATGCATGCTTGGTTATGGTTTAAAGTCATATCCAACAATTGCGACATTGACTTTTTACTGTCAACTGAGTTTCGTTTTTTTTTTTTTTCTGCTGGTGGTGTGCCGCCGGATTTTTTCAATGCAAAAAATGTGCCTTTGCTCAAAATTTTTGGAAAAACACTGCTATAGACAATTAAACTTATTTTGAAAACAGGTTATGCGACCTTACGTAATGACATTTTTTGTTAATTGACGCAATATTAACATATTTTGCTTTTTTTTTTATGGTTTAACAAATTACCATTGCCTTATGTGAAAAATATGCACAGTAACGGCAACATGGAGACATTATCCTCTTGGGTTCTCCCGCATGTCGTGATATTAGTGAGTAATGAGTGCACTGTAATGTCCAGTGCATAGTTTGTTCCGAGCATGGCTGCTCGCTGCACTAATTGAGTGATTGAGAGCAGAGACCCTCGCGCCTCTCTCTATCTGCCTGGGACATTATCGTAGAGGCTGTCAGACGAGGGTCCACAGCGGCTTGACTGGAATGCAGACTGCAACTCTGGACCAGCCATGGACTTTGCACGGCGAACACGGACCGCTCCCCCCCTCCCCAGCCCTCTACTTTCCTCCATTCCTCACTCTCTCAGTCCTCCGCCAAAGCTCGGCGCAATCAGTCAACAGGACCCCAGGGGCCATTTTGAAAAACAATCACTCTCTCTAAGTAGTCAAGAGGTGCCAGGGCTAATTATAAACAAACTATTGATGTCCGACTAAGGGATTGTGCTAGACTGTGCCAGTGTGTGTGTGTTGGTGTGTGTGGGTGTGTGTTGGTGTGCGTGTGTGAGAGTGCGTGTGTGTGTTTTAGGGTCAAAGGAAGGTTCTGCTTGACAGAGCGTTCAATTGGCCGTTTAATGAGGCTCACCCAAAGCACACTTCATACGGGCGACTGTGATATAGTCCAACGCTACAGTGATAAATAAACATTGCTCATCCTGACAGTGGCAATTAAAACCACTGAAAAGATAGATTTACTTCATTTACTGACTTTAGTCTCAAAATGACAATGTTCTTCTTGTAAATTTGCACTTAAAAAAAAAAAATCAATGAAATGTTTCGACTTATTTATTGTAAATTTACTGTATTCACATATTTATAACTCTATTTTTGTAAAAATGGTAGCTTTTATTCTCATAATTACGACTTTATTCTTAAAGTTAAAAGTTAAAGTACCAATGATTGTCACACACTAGGTGTGGTGAAATTTGTCCTCTGCATTTGACCCATCCCCTTGTTCACCCCCTGGGAGGTGAGGGGAGCAGCGGTGCCGCGCCCGAGAATCATTTTTGGTGATTTAACCCCCAATTCCAACCCTTGATGCTGAGTGCCAAGCAGGGAGGTAATGGGTCCCATTTTTATAGTCTTTGGTATGACTCGGCCGGGGTTTGAACTCACAACCTACCGATCTCAGGGCGGACACTCTAACCACTAGGCCACTGAGTAGGTACTTTATTCTTAAAGGTACGATTCTGTGCTAGTCTTTTTTCGACTGTATTTCTCGTAATTACGACTTATTTGCTATCGCCACGTCATATTTCAACATATTTTGTGTAAATGGAGTCTTTTTTTTTCATCCTTTATTCTTGTATTTTAAGTCTGTACTTTACTGTACAATCTACTAATAAAAGTTTCAATCAATCAATCAAACCTCACAGCAACAAGGTCCTTTGAGAAAAAGAAAAAGAAATCTAATTTTAAAAGTGCAATTAATTTATTTTAATGCAAATTAATTAAAAACAACTGTTTTGCTTTAACAGCACACTACTGGTCCTGTAGTTGTAGGGGACTTTTCAAAACATCATCAGGAGTCCTGACAACCCGAAAATGGCAGAAAAAAAAAAAAAAAAAATTTAAACTTTTTTTTGCTATTCTCACAATATCCGACTCTGTACAGTTACACTGCAAAAACTGAAATCTAAGTAAGATTAAATATCTCAAATAGGGGGGATATTTGCTTATTTTCTGTCTGATAAGATCATTCTTCTCACTAAGCAGATTTTATGTTAGAGTGTTTTACTTGTTTTAAGGGTTTTGGTCCTAAATGATCTCAGTAAGATATTACAGCTTGTTGCTGAGATTTTATGACCTATATTGAGTAAAACATGCTTGAAAGTAGAATATCAACGGATGCAAAGCTGTGTCATCAACACTCACAAATATAAAACGACTTTTTTTAAAGTAATAATTTCTTATTTCAAGCATGAAATAAAAAATTATGACGCCGAGCGCATATCATTATGTCAAGATAATGGCACAAGCAATTACTTAATTTAAGAATATTTTTCAACATATTGAGCAAAAAGGTCTCTTTTTTTTCTACCAAGAAAGTGCACTTGTTATTAGTGAGAATATACTTATTTTAAGATATTTTTGGGTTCATTGAGGTTAGCTAATTTTACTTGTTTTGGAAAGTCTTGACAAGCCAAATTTTCTTGTTCTATTGGCAGATAATTTTGCTTAGTTCAAATAAAATACCCCTAATTTTTTTATTTTTTCCCCTTGTTTTTGAACACTGACTTTTTGCAGTGTACGTCATCCATAAAATAATGTAATAATTTTAACTGTATTCTCATTATTGTAATATTCTGACTTAAACAACTTTTTTGTTATAATTCCGACTTTCACGTGACTTCAAACTTGACACCTCATTAGTCGGTTCTGAGACAGGATTGATTGCTTCAGCCTTAATTTACCAGAAGTGAGTCTTGCGACGTTTTCTGCACCGAATGTTTTTACACTGAATTTTTGTACACTGATATTTTATACACTGAATTTTAAAACACTGATTTTTTTAAACACACGTATTTTGCTCACATACATTTTTTTCAATGAAATTGTCAGCATAATTTGATGCACAAAAATTCAGTTCACAAAATTCAAACCCAAAAATTTTGTTACATAAATTCAGTGTCCAAAAAAAGCTTTCATAATAAAGACACAAATTAACCTCCATAGACTTTAGTCTCATAACGTTCCCACTTTATTCTTAACATAGTCTGACTTTATCCTACAATATTTCAAATTTATTCTCAAAGTTACGATTCTGAACTGGTTTTATTCCGACCTTATTCTAGTAATTACAAATGTATTCTTAAAATTACGATTCTGAACTCGTAATATTCCAACCTTTTTCTCGTAATTACGAATTTATTCCTAAAATTATGATTCTGACCAAGTAATATTCCGACCTTATTCTCGTAATTCTGACTTTATTGTTAAATTTACGATTCTGAACTAGTAATATGCCGACCTTGATCTCGGAATCACGACTTTATTCCTTAAATTACGATTCTGACCCATTAATATTCCGACCTTATTCTCATAAGTATGACTTTTTTGTTTATGTTACAACTTTTTTCAGACAGAATTTTTTAATTAATTCTCACAGCATTACAACTTCATATCACCACTCCATATTTCAACCAAATTTGCGTAGATTTTGTCTTTTTTTGTCCTTTATTCTTGCAATTTGCAACTTTATTCACACAATTACTAAGTCATCCACAAAATGAAATTTTCTGACAGTTACATTATGTCGACATCAAAACTGTAACATTTTGACTTAAACTCCGCAACAACTATTTTATTACAATTTCGACTTTATTCATAATTATTCAACTCTATTCTCAGTATAGTCTGACTTTATATAAAAATATTTCAACTTCACTTTCATAATTACGACTTTATTCTTAAAGTTACGATTCTGAGCTAAAAATATTCCAACCTTTTTCTCATAATTACAACTTTATTTTTAAAGTTACGATTCTGAACTAGTAATTAGAGATGTCCGATAATGGCTTTTTTGCTGATATCCGATATTGTCCAACTCTTAATTACCGATTCCGATAGCAACCGATACCGATATATACAGTCGTGGAATTAACACATTATTATAGCTAATTTTGTTGTGATGCCATGCTGGATGCATTAAACAATGTAACAAGGTTTTCCAAAATAAGAGAACAACTTCAACTCAGGTTATGGAAAAAAATGCCAACATGGCACTGCCATATTTATTATTGAAGTCACAAAGTGCATTATTTTTTTTAACATGCCTCAAAACAGCAGCTTGGAATTTGGGATATACTCTCCCTGAGATAATGCTGATACCAACTACAACTATGGGAAATACTATACTTTGACTTTCACAAAGTCTAAGTCTAAGAAAGTGCATTATTCTTTTTTTTTTAAACATGCCTCAAAACAACAGCTACAAAAACAATGAAGGCACACAGCTTCAGTCCAGAGTATACTAGAGTAATAAAGTAAACAATAACATAGTCCTCCTTTAGTGCAAGGCTGCCTGGTATACTGTATAACAGGAAATTATAAACTGGGCTCAATCTGCCCTGCTCTAACGTATTTGTAGGAGTAACACAAATGTGCTGCAAGCTAGTGGTGAGTGCTTGAAGTGGTCTAGCAGTCAGTCAGAGCTTCTGAAATGCTGCGTTGAGACAGGGCACCTCCGTTCACTGCAAGCTGCAAGGTGTGAGCTATGCAGGGCAGACTAGCCACACCAAACTCCACCGTAGCTTTTGCCATACTGCGTGCGTTGTCCCTGACCACAACGTGAGCTTTCGTCCTGGGGTGGTTTGTGTTGTATTTTTGTTTTTTCTCGGCGGAGTCTTTAAGCGACAACTGTGTGGTACTACTTTTTTTTGGTGTTTGCTTTTCATCCATCTTTCGCTTGTATTCATGTTCTTGAAGAGGTGGGAGATCTAATTGCTCGTATTAAAGGAAGACGTCTTGGTTCCTCCTCGCATAACTAACTTTTTGCAGTCATTGCAAATTGCCAGTTTTTTATCCATCAGACACACTTTAAAATAATCCCAAACCATAGACACGGTGTCGTTAGTCAGTCATCGAGCGAGCTGGCTTGTTAGCCACGGCTACAGCACTGGCAACAACACACTCTTGTTGTTGTTATGCTACGCTTGGGGCGGTATGATGAGGTCATCAAACATCGCCAGTAAACCTCTCATGCTGCAGTCGTCAAGGGGGAGAGGGGAGAGTGGAGAGGGGACAGGGGAGGGGCTGCTGACTGGGTTTGTATCCGTGTTTTACCGGATATGTACCGCTTTGTACAACGGCGCTTTAAATAGTCATTCATTTTACTTTTTGAAACCGATATCGATTTTTTCCGATATCACATTTTAAAGCATTTAACGGCTACTAGTAATATTCCGACCTTATTTTTGAAGTAACGATTCTGAACTAGTAATATTCCGACCTTATTCTCATAATTCCGACTTTGTTTTTAAAGTTACTGTCAGGAGTTGTAGGTGACAAACCCCAAGATGCAGAGAAGGCGGAAGGCATTGTCCAGGAAAACATGATTTAATTTAACACTATAGCAAAAAAACAAACAAAAGGGTATAAACAAAAGGCGCGCACAAGGCGGAGAACAAACTTGGCTATGAACTAAAATAGCACAAAGGCTAACTGTCGACAAGAAACAAAAACACTTACTGTGACACGAAGGAACTATGACATGAGCAGAGTGAACAAAAGTAGACAGAGCTACAACGACAAGTATTATGACAGATAGTAGTGACAATAATCCAGCACTGACTGGAGAGGAAGGCAGGTTCAAATAGCAGCTGGCTGATTGACACCAGGTGTGGCCAGGTGCCAATCAGCCACAGCTGAGGGGACAAAGCACTCAGGGAGATAATCAGGAAATAACCAAAATAAGAGCGCTGACAGGAAACAAAGACAGGAAAAACCAAAACCTAACTGAACTGTCAGTGACAAACCTGACAGTTACGATTCTGAACTAGTAATATTCCGACCTTATTCTCATAATTACGACTTCATTTTTAAAGTTACGAGTCTGAACTAGTAATATTCCGACCTTATTCTCATAATTACGACTTTTTTGCTTATGTTACAACTTCATTCAGACGTAATTTTTTTACTTCTTTCTTACAGTATTACAACTTCATATCACCACTACATATGTCAACCGAATTTTTGTAGATTTTTTTTTTTGTCCTTTATTCTTGCAATTTGCAACTTCCTTCACATAATTTCATCATCCACACAAGTACATGTTCTGACAGTTATGTTGACAGCATTACTGTAACATTTGACTTAAACTCCGCAACAACTTTAAAAAAAAATCAAAATTCCGACTTTAGCCTCATAACATGTTTATTCTCACAATAGTAGGACTTTATATCAAAATCCTTCTTGTATGTATCATATATTCTTGTAATTTATACTTACAATATTTGCACAAATACATACAATTGAAATTTTTGACAGTATATATTAACATTTATAGTTAATTCTTACAATACTCCAACTTTATTCTTGAAATTATGACTTTGTTCTGACTTTGACGTTACTACCGCTGTAAGTAGTATTAGTTATTTTGTAGCCTTAGAGCTTTTGAGAGGATACTTTGACTTTATTGGACATTAAGTCCAACAAGGATCACAAGGGTGGGGTACATGGTGTCCTCCAAGGACAGACATGAAGTTAGCGCAGTTTGACGACAAAAACAATTTTTTTAGCTGATGACGACAGCAGTAGAAAAAAGAAAGTGGCCTTCCAGTTCAGGCTGAGGGAGCACGGATGTTTCACATTTCAAGGCGTGACGTACGCCGAGGCCTTGATCGAAGAACTTAGAAAAAAAGTAATTACACTAAATGTTGCAACAAAAGAGGGATGCAAACGTTTTACTTGTTAAATTGAGAAACATTTATCTTGTGTGAACTTTGACCGTCTGAAAAGTGCCATCCTGAGAGGAATTAGTCAATATGACGTTTGAAAATCCCTTCTAATTGTGTTTGGTGCTTGAGAGTGAAAAAAATGACACATAAGCGCAAACGCGACGGAGACGAGGTGACAGACACTCAGCAGCCTCCATCCTCCTTCCCGCTAAAACAACAGCAGCCTCTTTGCGAGGAGCTATCGCACGCACTATGACACGTCGTCTCCGTCCGACCGGGAGAGAGACCTATTTATTTTGGGAGCCACTCCATTTTCTTTCCTTTAAGTCATGAAGAAAGAAAACACAAGGCCTGGCTCGGGGATGTGGAGATGTGTGGGAGAGACGGCGATGGAATGGAGCTGGGTGGGGGCCGGGCTTGATAGGAGTGTCCTCCCGCCGCCATCTTTGCTTTTTCTGGTGGGGAAACGTTTTCGTCCTTTCTTTCTTCCACACACTTAAAACACTTGGGAGGAAAGAGTGGAGTGGGGGAGGACCGGCGTTCAAGGCAATGTCTGAAAAGCGAAAGAATGTCGAGCAGAGCCATCCTGTCATAGGGAGAATCTTTGTCTAGTGTTTTGGCGCTTGATCCCTAAAAACAGCAGTGCTCTCCTGTCAAAGAGAGATTCTTTGACTCTCTTTTTTTGCTGCAGTTGGTCCACAAAAACAGCATATTGGTGCCGTTGGAAAAACCATCTTTGGTTAGCCTTTTTGCACTTGACCCATAACAACAGGAGCCGCAGTCCTGTCACATAGACACTCTTTTACGAGAAGATTTGCAAGTGTCTGAGGACCTAATGCCAAAAAACACTCGTCAAAAAACTGCTAGTCAAAGATACTCGATGTGGCAGGAATGCACTGCTGTTATGCAAGGCATTTTTACGGAGAAAAAAAAAAAAAAAAACACTTCGAAAATCCGCTTTTAGAAGATTTTCTGTGTGAGGGGAGTGCCCTGCTGTTTTTAGGGATAAACAGCAAAAATGTTAGCCAACAATCCTCTTTCTTTTTTTTCTTTTTTTTTTTTGTCCTGTCCAGCTTCTCAGGCAAATCATATAGTTGATGTAGATGCCCATATCGGCTGTACAGATTTACTTTACAAAAGAGAAGTGTAGGATACTTCTCTTGTTGCCTTATTTGTATTTGACTTTATTAAATGTATTTATATTATCATTTGGTGCAGCCAGAGCAGGAGGGGATAGAAAGAGAAAAAAAAGGAAGACAGAGGGGGAAATTGTGGGGACAAGAGGAGGATTAGACAGAGAGACAAAAACAACAACAGCAAACACAACAATAACAACAACAACAACAACATTCTCTTTCTATGCCACATCAATGTGGAATGCGCTCCAACGGGTATAAAAGAAAGGGCATCTCTATCCTCCTTCAAAACCGCAATAAAAGTACACCTCCAGGCAACTTCAACCTTAAACTAACACCCTCCCCGGATTGTTGTTCATAATCAAATGTAAACAATCAAATGCAGATATTTTTCTTATGCCTTCTGATCTCTCTCTCTCTCTCTCTCTCTCTCTCTCTCTCTCTCTATGTCCACTACTTGCTGTCCATATCCTACCAAGTCAGATCTACACTGTTTCAATATCCATTTCTCTGTTCTCAATTGTTGATGACTGATGATAACAACCAAACCTAAGCCCCCCCCCCCCCCCCCCACACCCCGAATTGTAAATAATGTAAATAATTCAATGTATACACCCTGATGATTATCTTGTGTGATGACTGTATTATGATGATAGTATATATTTGTATCATGAATCAATTTAAGTGGACCCCGACTTAAAGGGGAACATTATCACAATTTCAGAAGGGTTAAAACCATTCAAAATCAGTTCCCAGTGGCTTATTTTATTTTTCGAAGTTTTTTTCAAAATTTTACCCATCACGCAGTATCCCTAAAAAAAGCTTCAAAGTGCCTGATTTTAACCATCGTTATATACACCCATCCATTTTCCTGTGACGTCACATAGTGATGCCAATACAAACAAACATGGCGGATAGAACAGCAAGGTATAGCAACATTAGCTTGGATTCAGACTCGGATTTCAGCGGCTTAAGCGATTCAACAGATTACGCATGTATTGAAACGGATGGTTGTAGTGTGGAGGCAGGTAGCAAAAACGAAATTGAAGAAGAAACTGAAGCTATTGAGCCATATCGGTTTGAACCGTATGCAAGCGAAACCGACGAAAACGACACGACAGCCAGCGACACGGGAGAAAGCGAGGACGAATTCGGCGATCACCTTCTAACCAACGATTGGTATGTGTTTGTTTTTAAGTGTTGTAATGTTTTTAAGCTAAATTATTGGTAAACACAGTTTATGTATAATAATTTACGTAAAACCGCGAGTAATGAATAAAGTTTTCATCAATTAATATATTCTGTAGACATACCCTCATCCACTCTCTTTTCCTGAAAGCTGATCTGTCCAGTTTTGGAGTTGATGTCAGCAGGCCAGGGAAGCTAGGGTCGATATTCTTCTCTTGATCATCTTCGGTGGCATAAGGGACGGTGTGAGCCAAGACATCCAGGGGGTTTAGCTCGCTCGTCTGCGGGAACAAACTGCCGCCATTGCTTGCCGTGCTACCGAGGTCCTTTGTCCCTGAATAGCTCACACACTCCGGCAGATTCAATGGGGGTCTGCCGGCAGATTTCTTTGACTTTATCGTTGGAAATGCATCTGCTTTGAGTGTCGCAGGATATCCACACATTCTTGCCATCTCTGTCGTAGCATAGCTTTTGTCGGTAAAGTGTGCGGAACAAACGACTGACCAATTTCGTCGGCTTTCCCCACACCCTCGTATTTTGAACACATTTCGTCCAATTTCTTGCCACTTTCGCATCTTTGGGCCACTGGTGCAACTTGAATCCGTCCCTGTTCGTGTTGTTACACCCTCCGACAACACACCGACGAGGCATGATGTCTCCAAGGTACGGAAAACAGTCGAAAAAACGGAAAATAACAGAGCTGATTTGATTCGGTGTTTGTAATGTGTTTGAGAAAATGGCGGATTGCTTCCCGATGTGACGTCACAACGTGACGTCATCGCTCCGAGAGCGAATAATAGAAAGGCGTTTAATTCGCCAAAATTCACCCATTTAGAGTTCGGAAATCGGTTAAAAAAATATAGGGTCTTTTTTCTGCAACATCAAGGTATATATTGATGCTTACATAGGTCTGGTGATAATGTTCCCCTTTAAACAAGTTGAAAAACTTATTCGGGTGTTACCATTTAGTGGTCAATTGTACGGAATATGTACTTCACTGTGCAACCTACTAATAAAAGTTTCAATCAATCAAAAACAACAATAGAGCAACATCAGCAAATAGGATATGTACAAATATGATGGTAAAAGTGATAGCAAAGAAGCAATTAGCAAAATAAATAATAATACAGAAATGACAATGAGCATTATTACACTACAAATGGAGCAAAACAAATACCAATAGAAATAGCGCTATTGATAATGAACAATACCAAAATTTTTTTCCAATGAAAAAATTCTGAGGCACGCCACCAGCAGAAAACATTAAAAAATTTAACTCCGCAGCCAATATTGACAATAAAAAGTCGTTCTCGCAATTGTTTGATATGAATTCAAACCATAACCAATCATGCATCACTATAGCTCTTGTCTCAAAGTAGGTGTACTGTCACGACCTGTCACATCACGCCGTGACATATTTTGAGTTTTTTGGTGTTTTCCTGTGTGTAGTGTTTTAGTTCTTGTCTTGCGCTCCTATTTTGTTGTTGTTTGTCATGTCATTTACGGATGTACTTTGTGGACGCCGTCTGCTCCACACGCTGTAAGTCTTTGCTGTTGTCCAGCATTCTGTTTTTGTTTACTTTGCAGCCAGTTCAGTTTTAGTTTTGCATAGCCTTCCCTAAGCTTCAATGCCTTTTCTTAGCGGCACTCGCCTTTTGTTTATTTTTGGTTTAAATAATAGACACCTTTTTACCTGCAAACCATTGCCGTCGTTCCCGACATCTACAAAGCAATTAGCTACCTGCTGCCACCTACTGATATGGAAGAATATTACACGGTTACTCTGTCGAGCTCTAGACAGTACAGACACTCAACAACGGCACATTTACGGATTATAATTACTGGTTTGCAAACATTTTTTTTAACCCAATTAGGTGAAATTACATAAGCTCCCACGGCACACCAGACAATATCTCACGGTACACTAATGTACACTGATTTAAACAACACATTCAGAACATTCGTTCTCAGGACTGGACTGTGCACCTTACCTCCTTATGCACTATTTTTCTTTCCTTTCCTTCCTATGTTTTGCATATTTATAGACTGTCGCACTGATACTGGAGTTGCTTTTAATCTAATTGTAGCTGTTTATAGTGACACTAAAAGGCATTATATTCTATTCTATGTTTGCAGTTGGTCCCTTGAAAAAAGCAGAGCACTCCTATCACACCAATTTATTTTGTTGGCGTATATTGTAAAAAAAAAAAACACCAAATTGATCCTGTTTCAAAGAGTTTTTGCAGATGATTTCTAAAAACAGCAGAGCACTCCTGTCCCAAAGTGGATGTTTTCTGATTTTATTACTGACTGTTATATTTGCTGAGGTACAGACATGAAGGTAAGCTTGCATGTTAGCATCCCTGCTTTAGGTTGTCAGCTGAGTTTGCTAACAGTTCAGTCAAACAGATTTGGGTCCATCTCCTCCCCTCCAGCAGAACACCTTCAGCAGAAAGGTTAAATAAATGTTAGTGATGCGATAACCAGTCTGTTTATTGAGGGGCCTCTTTGATGAGGAAGATTATGTCATTCTGCCAGAGCGGCACATCGCACTAAAACAATGTGATGGATCCGCTTTAGACGCTCACAACTTCAAGTTGGGATTTTTTTATTGCTTTGGACCGCGGCCAAGAATTGATGCTAACATAGCTAACACTACAAGAAGCTAACTGGGGCCTTTTAATGACACCCAGAAAAGGCTGGATCCAACATGTTTGGTTAGGAGTATCAAGCTTTGGTCATTTGTGCCTGTTAACATTTAACATTTGTTCAAATGTATGATTATTATTATTATTATTATTATTGCACTTATTTATTTTGTATTATTGTATTTTTTTTTACTATAAAATAGGGACCCATTACCTCCCTGTTTGGCACTCAGCATCAAGGGTTGGAATTGGGGGTTAAATCACCAAAAATGATTCCCGGGCGCTGACCACAGAACTTTCCTCCAGAAGATCTTATCTTTGTCCATGTGATGTCAGATGAAACAAAAATTGAGCTGCTCGGCCACAATACCCAGCAATATGTTTGGAGGAGAAAAGGTGAGGCCTTTAATCCCAGAAACACCGTCAAGCATGGTGGTGGTAGTGTTATGCTCTGGGCCTGTTTTGCTGCCAATGAAACTGGTGCTTTACAGCGAATAAATGGGACAATAAAAAAGGAGGATTACCTCCAAATTCTTCTGGACAATCTAAAATCATCAGCCCGGAGGTTGGGTCTTGGGCGCAGTTGGGTGTTCCAACAGGACAATGACCCCAAACACACGTCAAAAAGTGGTAAAGGAATGGCTAACTCAGGCTAGAATTAAGGTTTTGGAATGGCCTTCCCAAAGTCCTGACATGTGGACAATGCTGAAGAAACAAGTCCATGTCATAAAAACAATAAATTTTAAATTTCATATATATATATATATATATATATATATATATATATATATATATATATATATTTATATACAGTATACATATATATATAATAAATAAATAAATGGGTTGTACTTGTATAGCGCTTTTCTACCTTCAAGGTACTCAAAGCGCTTTGACACTACTTCCACATTTACCCATTCACACACACATTCACACACTGATGGAGGGAGCTGCCATGCAAGGCGCTAACCAGCACCCATCAGGAGCAAGGGTGAAGTGTCTTGCTCAGGACACAACGGACATGACGAGGTTGGTACTAGGTGGGGATTTAACCAGGGACCCTCGGGTCGTGTATGTATATATATATATATATATATATATATATATATATATATATATATATATATATATGGGGGCTTCAGCTTATATATATATATATATATATATATATATATATATATATATATATATATATATATATATATATATATATATATATAGTCATACATACATACATACATACATACATATATATATATATATATATATATATATATATATATATATATATATACACATACCGGTACATACATACATACATACATATATATATAAAAATAAATATAAATAGACATATATATACACACATATATATACACACACATATATATATATATATATATATATATATATATATATATATATATATATATATATATATATATATATATATATATATATATGTATGTGTGTGTATGTATGGCTGGGAGAAATCACTGTATTGTGTAAATTACCAAAAAATAAAAATGCTCTCTTGCTCAAAAAAAGGCATATTTAATTGAAAAAATAAAATACAAATAATCATAATAATTACAAATACATATATTTATTGAAGATGTCTTCATAAATAGAAAAAATATAATTATAATATTAATAATATAACATATTCTTTTTTTAAAGCATACTTAAAAGGGTGCAGTGGAACAGACAAATGTTAAAAAGGATCAAGTATGCTCCACATTCATAAGCTCCACCCACATCGTCAATGATTTGACAGAGAACAATAAAAGATATCTGCACCTGAAAAGCCTCGCAAAGGAAGGAATGTGTCTCCCAACTATAAAACATTCCTAAATAGGAACACTTTCAAATGTTTTTGATGAGATTTCCAAAGATAATCACCTGCTTTAGAAATGTCCTATTTGGCAGTTTTAGCGTCCATCTTCATTTTGTTCCTCCCTTTTCCTGTTTCCTGGCGAACAACACGGAGCGAGAGGAGGGCGAGGCTCGGAGGTGAGTTTCAGTGCAAAGTTGAAAAGGGCAACACCGGCAGGTATTCAACAAAAGCCTTCCACGATAACACTCTCACACACACAGATACAGTATGAACTCCGTAGTCCCGTTGTGCAGTCACCTCCTAAAGTCGCCAAAAAAGCCCAAAAAGGTGATTTTGGAATGCGGAGCAAGCTTGACCTCATAACTGCTTAGTGTTCAAACTGCTGCAGGAATTCCACTGAATCTTGTTTTCATAAATGAGGACAGGAAAGAAACAGAAACAGTGAGCGCATAAATCAGCCAATTTTTTCGAAGAGTGTAATAATAATAAACAGGCGAGGCAGAGATGGATGTCAGATGGGCCTGACAGAGGGCACGTAGTTGCCCAGTCGGGCACAGCAACATTCCCACATTATTAGAAAGGAGGCAGGAAGAAATGACGGACATCATTTCCTTCGCCATCAAACATTGTTGACGCGCACATTAACGCCGGACGATGCAATCTGCCGCGCCGTCATTGAACGTACTCCGATTTGGGAGCGGGCAGGGGGACTATTTGGAGGTATTTCCTGTCTTGAGTGCGGCGGCAGAGATTGGCTTCATTAAAGAGGGGCAGAAAAACAGGAAGTTTTACAGTCCGGTCCGTAATGAATCGGCTGAGCTCTGCCAAACGGTCCGCTTGGTCACCAGGAAGTGGCCCCGTGTTCAACAGCAAAAGTAACTGGACAGCCGGACTTCGAGTAGTCTGTGTACAGCTTGTACAAATTGACAAATGTGTCAACAAATGTTGTTGTTGACAACACAAGTGAGCAGCAAGAGAATTACAGTCCGGTCCGGTCCGGGCTGATGCACGAGTGCAGCGAGAATAGGGGAGATACGGTTCCTTTTTGGGGAAACATGAATCCTGAAATGATTTTTGACATTGTAAAGCAAAATGCATACTTGCCAACCCTCCCGAATTTTCCGGGAGACTCCCGAATTTCAGTGCCTCTCCCGAAAAGCCGGACAACTACTCAGTGGCCTAGTGGTTAGAGTGTCAGCCCTGAGATCGGTAGATTGTGAGTTCAAACCCCGGCCGAGTCATACCAAAGACTATAAAAATGGGACCCATTACCTCCCTGCTTGGCACTCAGCATCAAGGGTTGGAATTGGGGGTTAAATCACCAAAAATGATTCCCGGGCGCGGCACCGCTGCTGCCCACTGCTCCCCTCACCTCCCAGGGGGTGAACAAGGGGATGGGTCTAATGCAGAGAACAAATTTCACCACACCTAGTGTGTGTGTGACAATCATTGGTACCGTATTTTTCGGACTATAAGTCGCAGTTTTTTTCATAGTTTGGCCGGGCTCCAGTGCAACTTATATATGTGTTTTTCCTTCTTTATTATGCATTTTCGGCAGGTGCGATTTATACTCCGGTGAGACTTATACTCCGAAAAATACGGTACTTTAACTTTAACTTTAACTATATTGGGGGCGTGCCTTAAAAGGCACTGCCTTTAATGTCCTCTCTCACCTATAACCCACAAAGTAGGCAGGCACGGAGCTATTTCTCAGCGTGTGTTTATTCCAGCCGGCACGTTCATACACTGACACACAACATCCGGATTCCCATCATGCATTGCTTCAAAACTGCGGCAAATTGCAATATCCAAAATTTCCAGCCGGACAAACAATATTGGGGGCATGCCTTAAAGGCACTGCCTTTAGCGTCCTCTTACCTGAAAAGGAGACTATTATATATGTCTCCGTTATCCATAGGTTTATCTATAACCCATAACACGGTGGCCGAATGGATTTAGTCACTCATGAACGGTCAGAGAAGCACAACGCAGTATTATGGGCCACCTTGCAAGCAACATTCCGTTCTCATTTGCGGATGTTTTCACCAAATCCGTGAAGGATATGTTCCCGGATTCAGAGATCGCTCGCCAGTACTCAAATGGCAGAACAAAAGCTACTCAAATAGTGAAAGGTAAGTGTTTTTTTGTTTTTTTAAGTAAGCAGCAAGTACAGTACAGTTAGTAGAACAACTGTGTTTTCATTACTGTTTACTGTACTATATATATATATATATATATATATATATATATATATATATATATATATATATATATATATATATATATATATATACATAAATATAAGAAATACTTTAATTTCAGTGAGTTCTAGCTATAAATATACTCCTCCTCCTTAACCCCGACCGATTTTTGACATTGTGAAACAGAAAATTATACACTTCCTCGGCAAAATGTATGAGATATATCTTCCAAGGGACAATACTACATTAGCAGTACAGTAGAGCAGTGGTTCTCAAATGGGGGTACGCGTACCCCTGGGGGTATGCCAAGGAGTACGTGAGATTTTTTTTAAATGTCTGTCGAAAAGAACTGTGAAAAGAAATGCAACAATGCAATATTCAGTGTTGACAGCTAGATTTTTTGTGGACATGTTCCATGCATATTGATGTTAAAGATTTTTTTTTTGTGAAGAAATTTTTAGAATTAAGTTAATGAATCCAGATGGATCTCTATTACAATCCCCAAAGAGGGCACTTTAAGTTGATGATTACTTCTATGTGTACAAATCTTTATTTATAATTGAATCACTTGTTTATTTTTCAACAAGTTTTTAGTTATTTTTATTTATTTTTTTCCAAATAGTTCAAGAAAGACCACAACAAATTAGCAATATTTTGCACTGTTATACAATTTAATAAATCACAAACTGATGACATAGTGCTGTATTTTACTTCTTTATCTCCTTTTTTCAACCAAAAATGCTTTGCTCTGATTAGGGGGTACTTGAATTAAAAAAAATGTTCACAGGGGGTACATCACTGAAAATTTTTTGAGAACCACTGCAGTAGAGTAGTCTGTGTACAGCTTGTGTAGTCGTGGAAAAGGAGTCATCACATTGTTGTCAAAATAGCCAACAACACAAGTGAGGTAGCAAGATAATTACAGTTACCGTATTTTCTGCACTATAAAGCGCATCTAAAAACCTCCAATTTTCTCAAAAGCTGGGTGCGCCTTATAATCCGGTGCGCCTTATATATGGACCAATATTGAGCCACAACAGGTCTCGCAACTACGGGGTGCATAAAGGAACCCCAGCCTCTACTGTAGCGTCTATTCTATGCGCCTTATAATGCGGTACACCTTATAATGCGGTGCGTCTTATATATGAACAAAGTTTTAAAATAGGCCATTCATTGAAGGTGCGCCTTATAATCCAGTGCGCCTTATAGTGCGGAAAATACGGTAAGCACGAGTGTTGTGGTATGGGGGAGCTACGGTTCATTTTTGGAAAACACTGACATTGTGAAGCAGAGTATGACCCACTCCTTTGGGAAAATGTATGACATTATATCTTTCCAAGGGACAATACTACAGTACTAGAACAATAGAGTAGTCAATGTACAGCTTGTATGGATTGACCAGCCACTAAAAAAAGAGGCATCACGATTTTTGTCAAAATAGTCGACAATAGGAGTCATCAGCAAGATCATTCCAGTCAGGATAGATAGGTGGTGTCACGGTCCGGGCTGATGCACGAGTGCTGCGGGAATAGGGGAGATACGGTTTCTTTTTGGGGAAACATGAATCCTGAAATGATTTTTGACATTGCGAAGCAGAGAATGATCAACTTCCTCTGCAAAATGTATGACGGTGTATCTTTCCAAGGGACAATACTACATTAGCAGTACAGTAGAGTAGTCTGTGTACAGCTTGTGTCGTCGTGGAAAAGGAGTCATCACATGGTTGTCAAAATAGCTAACAACACAAGTGAGGTAGCAAGATAATTACAGTTAAGCACGAGTGTTGTGGTATGGGGAAGCTACGGTTCATTTTTGGAAACATGACTTGCAGCATGATCTCTGACATTGTGGAAAATGTATAACAGTATATCTTTCCAAGGGACAATACTACAGTACTAGTACAATAGAGTAGTCAATGTACAGCTTGTATGGATTGACAAGCCACCAAAAAAAAGAGTCAACACAATTTTTGTGGAAATAGTCGCCAATAGGAGTCCAGTCAGGATAGTTAGATAGTGTCACAATTTGGGGCTGGTGCACGAGTGCTGCCGGAATGACATGAATTCCACTTTGACATTGTGAAGCAGAGCATGAACCACTCCCCCTTGCTACTGAAACTGAGTCCACAATAATGAATGCGTGTCGCCTCGTTTTCAGTGGCTAGTAAACCCATGCAAGCTGTACATTGACTACTCTAATGTAGTGTTGTCCCTTGAGAAGATATACTAGTCCTACAATTTTGCCAAGGATGTTGGCTGTTCCCTTACTCTCATCACTAAAAGTTCCAGTCTGCAAGAAAGGGAGATCCGGGCGTAAGGCGGGACTCTTTTAGCATAAAAAAAAAGGAAGGTGCAGCGGCGTGAGGAAAAAGGTAAAAGGAAACAGAAACAAAACAATAAAAAGGGAGGATGTGGGCTTAAGTTACCACAATAAAAGTCTATAAGAAGAATAAGAAGAAGAACACAGTTGGGAACAGCAAGCGTTAATGATGGGAGCGGTCAGTACGCACCTGCCATCACCAGGAGGACTCGTCAGGTACAAATATGGAGACACATTCTAATTGCAAACAGGTGCTCCCAGAAGTCAGTGGTCCAAACTAGCTTGGAAGGAAAAGTACAGAATGAGTAATCACATCATGATAGCAGATCAACAGAACCTAACCAAGGAAGTGGATCATGCTCTGCTTCACAAGGTCATGTTGGCATTCATGTTTGTTCTCAATGAACCGTAGCTCCCCCCCCCCCCGTACTTTCATACAAGCTGTGCACTGGCTACTCTAAAGATGTCCAAGTATTTGTGTGCGGCCACATTTTGTCCACCAGTGCTTCCTTTTTGTGGCGGCAGTTTAGGAAAGGGCATGTTTTGTTTGTGCTCAAGAAAAGCATCAGAACAGACATGATCCAACATCGGTGACCTCTGACCTCACAATCACTCAAGTCATAGATCACAGTTGTCAAACTCAAGGCCCAGGGGCCAGATCGGGCCGGCGACATCATTTTATCTGGAAATGATATGTGTCAATAAAGTACTTCATATTTTCTCACTAAATGTAATGTATTTTTTTTCATTTTGACAGAAAAAATAATGTGTACTTTAATAAACTTTAATAGTATCCAATATTGCAACAAATATTACAGTATAGGATAGGATAGGACTTTATTGTCATTGCACAAGTACAACGAAACTATGTTTTCAGCACAAACCCGTTCAAGATTAGACAAAGAAACAGTGTACAGGGTTACAGAACAGGAACGCTGATGGGTCGCCAAAGGCGACCCGTAAAAGATAAGAAAAAGGTAAAACGCTGGGGAAGAAGATGAGTAAAAAAATACAATCCAGACTGGGCTCCTAAGGGGGCCTAGTCTGGACTGGGAAAAAACCTCCATGCCATGCACACATAAACATGTTACATTTAATCACGACAACTCGCAACAGAGGGGCGCGGAGTTGGGGCCCTGGAGGTCGACTGCTGCGATAAAGCGCTGCCAGCCGTCCATCACCCCTAGGGGAAACAAGCTTACTTACGTTATCATACTTTCCATTATACTTTCCAAACATGCTTTTGTCTAAATAAAAGTAAATAAAAATACTTAACTTTACAGCAAACTATGCATCGAATTAATAAAAATGACAATACATTTGTTCATCCATTTTCTACCGCTTGTCCCTTTCGGTGTTGCGGGGGGTGCTGGAACCTATCTCAGCTGCATTCGGGCGGCAGGCGGGGTACACCCTGGACAAGTCGCCACCTCATCACAGGGCCAACATATTACTGTAAATTAAAAAAAAAAAAGAACTACTACTATTTTTTGCGTTAAAATTCTGTTGACTGAGCTGCCAGTTTTTGACTGTAAAATCAATCAATCAATCAATCAATGTTTATTTATATAGCCCTAAATCACAAGTGTCTCAAAGGGCTGCACAAGCCACAACGACATCCTCGGTACAGAGCCCACATAAGGGCAAGGAAAAACTCACCCCAGTGGGACGTCGATGTGAATGACTATGAGAAACCTTGGAGAGGACCGCATATGTGGGTAACCCCCCCCCTCTAGGGGAGACCAAATGCAATGGATGTCGAGTGGGTCTGACATAATATTGTGAGAGTCCAGTCCATAGTGGATCCAACATAATAGTAAGTAAAAAGTAAAATCTATGGTTGTTGTTTTTAACGGTGTATTACTGTAAATGGAAAGACGGTACATTTGTTTTTACGGTAGAAAAACTGGCAGCTAAATTGCCAGAATATAAAAAAAACTTGTACTGTTTTTTCCATTAACAATATAATGTTGTAAAAACCAATGTAAATTTAACACAAAAATTCTGGCAACCAAGCTGCCAGCTTTTTCCATTAAACCCCCCCCAAAAAACAGTGGGACTGTTTTTCCATTTACCGTAAAATGTTGTAAAAAAACAAACAAAAAAAACAATATATTTTACAGTAAAATTTTGTAAATGTAAAGATTTTACTGTATAATCGACAGTGTACTTAAAACAATTTATATAATTAATAACGAAATCCAGAGGCAGATTCATACATTATTAACTGTTACAAGCGGCCCTCTGATGGCAGCCATAACTGCCATGTGGCCCTCAAAGAAAACCAGTTTGACATCCCTGGCATACACAAAGTCTTAACATCTTGAAGAAAGTCTTTCCAGAGGAGTGGAAGCTGATTGTTCCTAACATCTTCACTTCATAAAGATGCTTTTTTTTTTTGAAAGGTGGCCATGTTTTGTCAACCAACCTTGCTAAAAACACTCATGTGCGTGTCGCTCCCCGAAGAAATGTCATGCTGATTAGGCTAAACACCTTCAAGTTACACTCGGTGTCTTTGTCGGCGCATGAAGCTGTGTGAAAAATTTCAAGTCATGGAAAAAAGATGCAAGAATGTCAGGTGTGTGTGTGTGTGTGTGTGTGTGTGTGTGTGTGTGTGTGTGTGTGTGTGTGTGTGTGTGTGTGTGTTCTTGTATTTCTACCCTTCTTGAGACATCAACAAGGAAAAGTACCTACTAGAGATGTCCGATAATATCGGCCTGCCGATATTATCGGCCAATAAATGCGTTAAAATGTAATATCGGAAATTATCGGTATCGTTTTTTTAAATTATCGGTATCGGTTGTTTTGTTTTTTTAATTAAATCAACATAAAAAACACAAGATACACTTACAATTAGTGCACCAACCCAAAAAACCTCCCTCCCCCATTTATACTCATTCACACAAAAGGGTTGTTTCTTTCTGTTATTAATATTCTGGTCCCTACATTATATATCAATATATATCAATACAGTCTGCAAGGGATACAGTCCGTAAGCACACATGATTGTGCGTGCTGCTGGTCCACTAATAGTACTAACCTTTAACAGCTAATTTTACTCATTTTCATTCATTACTAGTTTCTATGTAGCTGTTTTTGTATTGTTTTACTTTCTTTTTTATTCAAGAAAATGTTTTTAATTTATTTATCTTAAAAAGTACCTTATCTTCATCATACCTGGTTGTCCAAATTAGGCATAATAATGTGTTAATTCCATGACTGTATATATCGGTTGATATCGGTATCGGTAGTTAAGAGTTGGACAATATCGGAATATCGGATATCGGCAAAAAGCCATTATCGGACATCCCTAGTACCTACCATATGAGGACCGGTGAACAAGTTAGGACCGACATCATGATCCTAATACGGGAAACCATTGCATCTAATAGAGAATGTCTCATTTGCACCCCTGGTGGTGAAATCTATCAAAATTAGGGTGGTCCCAAAAAAGAGGGATTTTTCAAATTGACTTTTTAAAAAGTGCTCCCCCTCTGGTAGACATATGAAATAACAAGTTTGTGTAAAACAATTGAAGTGCTCCCCCTCTGGTCAACATATGAAATAACAAGTTTGTGTAAAACAATTGAAGTGCTCCCCCTCTGGCCAACATATGTAATAACAAGTGTGTGTAAGAAATAGAAATGCGACCCCTTTGGCCAAAATTAATAATAATAAAAATATATATGTATATAGAGAGATACTGTAATAACTTGAAGTAAATAATGAAGATAAAAAAACAATTACAAACAACAACAACAACAAAATTAACTAAAAGCAGTGTTTTTCTTACAATGTGTCGACTTATTTCTTATAAAATTGGGAAATATTTCTCATATTCCTTCTGCTTCTGTAATATTGCAATATTTTCTCGGAAAATGATGACTTTTTTTTATGTAAAATTATTACTTTTTAAATGCAAAATGGCGACATTTGCCATATAAAATTATTACTTTTATCCCAATATTGCCAATGTTTTTGTTGTTCTTGTAACATCGTGACATTTTTTGAGTAAAATTATGGCGTTTGTCATCATTTTGCCAAGTAAAATTCCGATTATTATTATAACATTGCCAAAATGTTACAGTTTTCTTATAAAATTGTGATTTTTCTCCAGTACAATTACGACTCTTTACATAAAATTGCCAAAATGTTAAGCTTTTCTTGTGAAATTGCGACTGCTATTGAGTAAAATTCCAACTTTGATCACAATATTGCACAAACGTTCAGTTTTTATTGTAAAATCTTGACTTGCGTTGAGTAAAATGACGACTTTTATTATAATACTGCCAAAATTCTACGTTTTTCTTGTGAAATTCCAACTCATTTTTCACCACAGGCTTTTTTATATTTGCATAGTATGTATATATTATTAATGTTGTAAATACAAATCTTTATATATGTAGAAAGGGTGGTCCTAAAGAGGTAGGCATTTTTCGGAGAGGTCTCAAGAAGGTAACAAATACAAGAGTGTGTGTGCGTGTGTGTGTGTGTGTGTGTGTGTGTGTGTGTGTGTGTGTGTGTGTGGAGTTTAAGTCTGCAGATCTGTGAAGATTCTGTAAAAGGAAGAACAAAGAACAGTTAGACACAAGAAGGACTCATGTGGACGCACTTTGTCCACTTGTTATGACTTAATGGAGCGCTGCCCCTTTAAAAAAAAATGTTTTAAAAACACGAGCCACTAAATCATGAAAGTGCTGCAAGGATTTTCTGTGCCAAGAAATCCGCTCGGATTCTCTGGGAGTTCACAACGAGGTTACGACTGTCTCTTGTCCTCGTTTCTTGTCTCCTTTTCCTCTACAATGAAGCAGACTGGTTGTAATGAAGAAGAAGGATGCTAATGTTGCTCAAAGACAAGGAGAACATTTGGACTGAGGCCTAAAAGAACAACATGGACCCTAAACGCTGGCAATGACTACTTCCTGGATGATGTCATAAAGTTTGCAACCTTCAAGAGTTCATCGACTTCTGCTGGCGTGAAAACATTCTGCATTCTCCTCAATATGTTTGCTCGTCCCCGTTGAACTAAAAAAACTCAATTCGAGAAACATGTTGCAAAATAGTAGGAAAATGATAGAAAAAAAGGAAATTCTAGAATTTTTGAATAGGAGCAATTAGATAAAAATAGAAGCAGATCTAGACAAATTGGCGCAGAAACGTCTTGACAGAAACAGAAACATTTCTTAATACACAGCAACAATGTCTGTACAAAATTGAACAAAAAATCAACAAAAAAACATTTTTATTAGACTCGAAAAATCTAAAAAATTCTAAAAAATATATGATTTTTTGGGGGGGAAAGTAAGCTCAAAAACTTGGGGGGTGTTTTAAAAAAAAAACATTTTATGAAACTGTGAAACAACTTGTAAAAAAAAAAATTTGGTGGAAAAATCAAGAAAATATATCAAAGGGCCACCAAAAAGTAAAAATAAATATTGGAATAAAAATAGAAAAAATAGGCAAACGAACTGGTGATGAAATCTTAAAATAAATTAATTAATTAATTAATAAACAAACAAAAACAAAAACAAAAACAAAAACGAAACAAAAATCCAAATACAGAGAAACAATGTTAATACAAAAATATTGAAAAAAATTAAGCAAACATGATTTTTTTTTAAAATGGTGAAAAATACAAAAATAAAAACAACTATAGAACAAAATTAAGACAAATAAGCCAAACAAGCGCCATAAGAAGAAATATGTGTAAATAAAAATAGATTAATCTAAAGAAACAAACACACCAAACAATGCTCGGTGAGCAATGTTTTGGAAAATAATAAAAACCACTCAGGATTTTTTTTTTTTTTTTTTTTTTACAAAAAATGATTCTTGCCAAAATTTAAAAATATATTTGAGCCCCTCCCCCTCCCTTAATTTTTACTGTCAATTTTCCAGCTTTTACAGCTGGAAAGTTTGAAAACAAACCATTGCGTTCTAAAGTGTTTATAAGTGTCAAATAAACCAAAAAAAATACATAAAGAAATAAATATTACCCAGATGATTTAGATAAATGTCACAGACTGACTGCTGTCACCTGATTGTGTTTTTTACACTACAAAATAAAAGCCTAAGCGAGATTTTATTTTTATTTAACAAAAATCTCTACTTTTATTAAAATAAGAAAAATAACACATTGAGCCAACTATAGGGCGATTTCTCTTTTTCAAGATACTCTTTGGAAAAAGTGTTAACTGGGAACCCTCTCCTCTTGTCTGGTGTCTTCTCTTCCTTTCATGATCTTGGCAGCATTTTTATAGTCCACATAATTGAAGCATAAAGCAACATTTAGCCTCGCATTGTTGGCATCCTGTGAGCTTCTCTGTCCTTATCAGCTTGGTGTCACACCCACCATGGCGCCCTCTTTAATGCACACACTCGCACGCACACAAACACTCCTCCACGCTCATTCATTCCAAGAAGAAAACACTCCCACTGTTTCATTAGCGGCCATGATGATGATGATGATGATGATGTCATCACTAGAAGTGCGTCACGGTTTTAAAAGTAGCTCCTGACTGCTTCTAAGAAAGAAGGGGTGTTACTTTACTGGCTATTTTCAACCTAAAGATCCAACTTCCTGTCACAAAAGGATGTCTATGACCAACGGTAGCTAAAGCAAAGCAACCAGTGAGTGGTTGTTGTTTTTTTTGTTTTTTTGTTTTTTCTCTGTTGAGAAAAGCCAAAAAGGCTGAGTCAGAGATGGCATCTCTTCCGGGGGCAGGGAGCTTTAAAAACGGGCACCTCCTCAGGGAGCCCCGCATTGGGGCCTCTCTGCCCTGTTGGCTGCCTGGCGAAAGGACAGTGCGGACCTGACTCCTGTTTACTTTTGGGAGGACTCTCAACCCCGTGAAGCCATTCGCTTATTGAGTTTTCCCGTCTGTCCGAGGCAACATCCACGTACAAAACGCAATGATAGCACAATGCAGCTGTAGTATTTATGCCAGGCCACCAGTTGGCGATGTCACTGCACAACACTACATTTCACGGCTTTCCCTACATGGGATATTATTCATTTTAAATGTCATTAAATACGTGAATTTAACATTTGACAGAAGTAAATTAAAAAAAAATCAATGATGAATGCATCAAATTTTGAAGACTGAATAATTAAATTGTTGGCATTTTCTCCCACATTTTTAAAGGAGCCATATGTAATAATTGCATGTCAAGTCATCATTAAATGGCCCTGATATGTCAAAAGGCATTAATAAATCATGTTCTTTTTTAATACCTCTATAACTGATCCCGGCAGTTCATGCTCATTTCAAAATTAGATTTATAGCCCCGAAATCTTGTTATTGTTTTCATTTCGATGCCCCGCCCTCCCCCGTTTGACCAATTAGAAAGTCAGTGAGTGTGTCACATCCAGGTTGCCAGTTACGCACCGCCCTCTTCGTCGAGCTACTGCCACTGGTAAAGTTACTAAACATGTCAGACCTTAGTAAATCTAAAAGGTGTTGTTACGATTCTCAACTTATTTATGACAAAGTCAGGAGCAAAACGAGGATTTGTATCAGGGATGCCTTTGAAAGATGGAGACGATTGAAGGCAAAGAAGATTTTTTTCATCTGACGCCAAACTTGCTAATATCCTCCTTGATAAGTAAGTCAGGTATTTATGTTTTCTTATTACTTGCAATAAATGGAAATTGACATATTATATGTAAACTATATTGTCCAATAAAGTCTATGATCTTGTCTAACAAAGCTAGTATGTCTGTGCAACAAATGCTTAGTGTGATGGTGCTCAGCTCCTAGTGTAATGTTTAGCATGCCAGGCCGGTCAATGACACATCAACATACAGGCTAACGGGGGAAATATATGCCTGTTAGCCTGTATGTTGATGTGTGTTCAAACTGACAGGGCAAAATATATTTTTTCGACAAATAAAACCTATGTGGATATGGGTAGTGTCAGTGCCTATTTCCTTCTCAATATCCTGATACGCTGAGGAAATGGGTTCCAACATTAGCACGGCTGTCATCATGGCAATGTGAAACGTATGGAGACGGCCAAATCACGTAATAAAATAATTCCGCATTCGTGTTTGCATATTGTGGACTACATGTACCAAGTTATATGGCAATCTTAAAATGTTTGAAAATGTAGGCTATAGGCATCCATCCATCCATCCATTTTCTACCGCTTAATCCCTTCGGGGTCGCGGGGGGCGCTGGAGCCTATCTCAGCTATAATCGGGCGGAAGGCGGGGTACACCCTGGACAAGTCGCCACCTCATCACAGGGCCAATACAGATAGACAGACAACATTCACACTCACATTCACACACTAGGGCCAATTTAGTGTTGCCAATCAACCTATCCCCAGGTGCATGTTTTTGGAGGTGGGAGGAAGCCGGAGTACCCGGGGGGAACCCACGCAGTCACGGGGAGAACATGCAAACTCCACACAGAAAGATCCCGAGGCCGGGATTGAACTCACGACTACTCAGGACCTTCGTATTGTGAGGCAGACGCACTAACCCTTCTTCCACCGTGCTGCCCTATAGGCATACCTTGGTAAAATGTCCCAATACATTAGGCTGCTAAGCATGCTCTACTTATTTTCACCAGTATAACCATTGCAAGCGTTGGTTGTAGTTGGTTTTAGTCTTTGTTTTGTGATAGTACTGACAATAACCATATGATTGCCATTTGTTGTGATATTGTATGCAGGCATGACGTACTTCTTCCTGAAAACAGCTGTGTAAAATGTGTTGGTTAGAGATTTGTTATTGACAAAACACTTGTCTATTCAGCTATTATAGTCCCAGCACCTTAACCCCTACTAAGAGACAGGGGAAGTTTGAAGTTCCTTTGAGTAGCCCAGTCGATCGAACTGAATTTGGCTGCGTATCTGGCACACTCAGTCATGGAGAGAGGCAGGGGACTACAGAATGTTGACCGTGATTGCAGAACTATTTCTAGCCGCATTATTACATATGACACAATAAAGGGTAAAATTGACTAAAAATGTTGTATAATTATTTTGTATAATTCATCAACTGGCCTTCACTTGCATGCATATATTGTAAGACTACTGAAATAGTGATCAACTAAAATAACAAGGGGAGATATTTTTTCAGTGTAAAAAACATTTTGAAATAAATTCAAAATTTTTCATATATATTTTTTTCATTATTTAAGAGTCATTATTTAAAAGTCCTTAATACAAAATATGTTTTAACTAAAATAAAAATACAAACAAAAAAAACCTGTGTATATTTTAGATTTAAAAAAATAAAAAATGTTTTCATTAATTAAATATATATATATATATATATATATATATATATATATATATATATATATATATATATATATATATATATATATACATTTTTTTTTTTTTTTTTTTTTAAATGTTTAGTTACATTTAGAAAATATATTTTAACTGGAGGAAGCGAAAAAAACACATTTAAAAATACAATTATTTAAATATTTTAAGTAAATTAATAAAAAAACGTTTAAATATTCAGATAGTTAAGTGTACAGTATATGCAAAACATGTTTAGACAGAAATAACACAGACAATTATGAATTGAAATTAAAATATTCAATTAATAAATGTATATTAATAAATATGATGTACATATATATAAGTAAATATAATATATACATGATATATATATATATTATATATATATATATATATACACATACATACACACATATATATATACAGTATATACATATGTATATGTATACATATAAATATATATACTGTACATGTATATAAATATATATATATATACACTTATATATGTATATACATATACATATATATATGTATATATATACATATACATATATATATGTATATATATATATATACATATATATGTATATATATGTGAAGAACCAACATTACTTAGTATAATGTAATATTATATACAGTACTCCATGTGGTAATGAATGCGCTAAAAGATGTTTTTAAAACACACACATACATATATATATATATACATATATACTGTATATGTATATACTGTATATGTATATACATAAAAAGATATATATATATATATATATATATATATATATATATATATATATATATATATATATATATATATATATATATATAATTAAAATTGTCTTATGTTTTATATAGCCTATATGGAGTTGTATACAAGAACATATTCTGTAATTTATAATAATATAAAACATTTAAAAAAATGTTTTATTGTTTTTTCCAGACTCTGCAAGGAAAGAAGAAAATGCTTGTAAAAAGCTCTCAGGATGAATGATGGTTTGCTTTAATGTTTGAAAAATATTGAAGCAAACCCAAACAATTTAAACAAACCAAAAAAAAAAGAAAAGGCAGCATGTCAATTTGTCACCAACAATGGCGACGTTTTCACTCTTGAAGATGTTCGCATTCATTTCTAACATCAGCACAACAATCTAGTGGACTGCATTTTAACACATTCTTCAAATTCGCCAAAAAAATCCAGATAAATAAAATATTATAATCTAATCAGATTGCTTATGAAGCCTGTTTAGGACACCACCCGTCAATTAGGGGATGTGCGGTGAGGCAAAACAAACACACCCCTGGAATCTTTACCTTATTGAGGCGTGAAACAAAAAACAAAAAATAAAAATTTCTGGTATTTTTGAATCCAGTTTTAATGCTGCACTTTACATGAGGCGTCTTCTCTCACCTTTTCGCAGGAAAATATTGCCCGCTCGTTTAAAATGAGCATTTGCGTGCGCTTGACTAGTTTGGAAACACGCGCGTACCTTAGTGAGAAGAGCTGAGCCTCATTTTTCAACAAGAAAATGAAAGAACATGTTATTAATATACCCTGTTTCAACCAAACATACAGTAAGAGCTAGCAGGAAGAAGAAGACATGGGAAAGCTTGACGGTCTACTCTACTTCCATCACTTTATTCCAATCATACAACAAGGGGAGAGTCATAAATATTCTCTTCTGATTGATAAAAGTCGGCACTTGAAGGCGAATGTGATTCCAGTTGTGGAAAGAAAACAAAAAAAAAGGGACCAAAGTATCCTTAGAAAGACGAATGATGACGTTTCAACACTGCTCTCCAAAGCCTGCAGAGGAAATCCTTGATTGGTTCTTTGCATCCAAAATGGATCATCCTGGTCCTGCTTCCAGGAGGATTCTCCTCCTTAAAAGGTCCAAAGCTAGCTACTCCATGCCTTGCTCAGAGGAAGTGTCTGGGAGAGCAAAGAATCAAACATCGCCCACTTCCATACCAGAAGGAAGAGTCATCCTCAAGCCAAGGCCATCGGACACCAAGGCTCCCCCCTCACCGAGGCCACGTCCGAGTTCTGAGTCAGACCGCCGTACAGACCGTCCGCTCCCGGGTACTTGAGGACCGAGCCTTCCCCCGAGGTGGGCAGCACGGACGAACTGACCTGTATGCGGCGTCACAACAACACCTTCACCTTTTTTTTGTCGGGAATGTTTGCCGACTCAGCACGTTTTTTTTAAAAACAAAACGTAATTGAAAATATTTAGCGACGTACCCCAGACACCTGCGTGGACGGAGAGCTGGTCTTTGAGCAGTCCTCTGAGTTGGACGAAGACGTGGATGTTGGCGTGATGGACACAGAGTTGTTACCTCCTGGAAAACAGCACACCGTTTAAGCCTCTAAAATAAGCCTCTTGTTATAAACAAGCCTTTTCTATGTTAGCTGGATTGTTGTATAACTCCATCCATCCATTTTCTACCGCTTGTCCCTTATGGGGTCGCGGGGGTGCTGGAGCCTATCCCAGCTGCACATGGGCGGAAGGCGGGGTACACCCTGGACAAGTCATATCCATAAAAATAAAAAAATCACAATACTAAGATAAGATTCAAGAATTTAGGTGTAAATATTTTATTTTAATTATTGTATTTTTTTGTATTGTTTTTATTTTATAAATGTATTGTATTTTTTTAGGGATGTCCGATTATGGCTTTTTGCCGATATCCGATATTCCGATATTGTCCAACTCTTTAATTACCGATACCGATATCAACCGATACTGATATCAACCGATATATGCAGTCGTGGAATTAACACATTATTATGCCTAATTTGGACAACCAGGTATGGTGAAGATAAGGTCCTTTTTTTTAAAAAAATTATAAAATAAGATAAATAAATTAAAACATTTTCTTGAATAAAAAAGAAAGTAAAACAATATAAAAACAGTTACATAGAAACTAGTAATTAATGAAAATTAGTAAAATTAACTGTTATTACTATTAGCGGACCAGCAGCACACACAATCATGTGTGCTTACGGACTGTATCCCTTGCAGACTGTATTGATATATATTGATGTATAATGTAGGAACCAGAATATTAATAACAGAAAGAAACAACCCTTTTGTGCGAATGAGTGTGAATGGGGGAGGGAGGTTTTTTGGGTTGTTGCACTAATTGTAAGTGTATCTTGTGTTTTTTTATGTTGATTTAATTTAAAAAAACAAAAAAACAAAAAAAAACGATACCGATAAAAAAAAATCCGATACCGATAATTTCCGATATTACATTTTAAAGCATTTATCGGCCGATATTATCGGACATCTCTATATTTTTTAAATATAGCAATAAAACAATAAAAAAACATATTACCAGAAAAAAGTTACAATTAATTAAGAATAAAAATACTAACAAACAAAAAAAAACTTTACTATATTAGATTTTGGCTTTCTTTAGTGTTATTCAATATTGTACTTTACAGTGCAATGAGAAATTTTGAGGCAATATGAGGGAAAAAAATTACAATTTCAGAAAGAAAAACATTATAGTATTATTATGAGACAAAATTAATTGTTTATCCAGAATAAATGTCTAAATGTATTTGATTATATACAAATATGTAATTTAATTCTATGTAAAATACAATGTTTTGTACTTAAATATTGTCATTTTATAAGAATACATTTACAATAGAATAAACAAACAAAAACAAATAGAAAAAAAAATCCAAATACATAGAAACAATGTTAAAAAAAATTGGCAAAAAAATGAAATATCAATAGATATAAAAAAAATTACATTTTGGAAGCACGTTTTTGATGAATATTTTTTTTAAGTTTTTATCGGGATTTAGTAAAAATAACGGCGTAATATTAACAAAGTTGTGACATTGCAAGAACCAAGCTGTAATATTAGTCTTAATTAAGTCTTAAACTTAAGAATAAAAGTCATGTTGTTGTAAAAAATGTATAATGTGTATATATATATATATATATATATATATATATATATATATATATATATATATATATATATATATATATATATATATATACATATATAAATATATAGATATGAAAATCATACAGTACAGGCCAAAAGTTTGGACACACTTTCTCATTTCAATGTGTTTTCTTTATTTTCATGACTATTTACATTGTAGATTGTCACTGAAGGTATCAAAACTATGAATGAACACATGTGGAGTTATGTACTTAACAAAAAAAGGTGAAATAACTGAAAACATGTTTTATATTGTAGTTTCTTCAAAATAGCCACCCTTTGCTCTGATTACTTTTTCGCACATTCTTGGCATTCTCTCGATGAGGATTGTGCTGAAAATTTTAATTTCCCCTCAGGAATTAATAAAGTATTTCTGATTCTGATTCTGAAGAGGTAGTCACCTGAAATGGTTTTCACTTCACAGGTGTCATAGTTTTGATACCTTCAGTGACAATCTACAATGTAAATAGTCATGAAAATAAAGAAAACACATTGAAATGAGAAGGTGTGTCCAAACTTTTGGCCTGTACTATATATATATATATATATATATATATATATATATATATATATATATATATATATATATATATATATATATATATATATATATATATATATATATATATATATATATATATATACACACATTATTATTTAAAAAATACAATAATGAAAAGAAAAAGGGTGCAATTTGTTGAGTAAAAGAATAAGAATATTGCAAGAAAAAAAATTGTATGTAAGAAATTAGGATTAAGGTTATGTGAAAAAAATCTGAATATTACGAGAAAAAAATTAGTTTGAGAATAAACATCACAATATGGCAGGAAATGAAAAACCTCTTGTGGAAATAAAATGTATGCGAAAAAAGTTGCAATTCATAGAGAAAAAATAATGACGTCATGATGTAACGAGAAAAAGCAATTTATCCAAACTAAAAGTCAAGATAATAAATACTAATAAAATATATGTAAAACAATCAATAAATCATTAAAATATTAATAATAACAATTAGAAAGGTAAAAAAGGTTTTCGAAGAAAAATGCGTAATATTACTTGAAAAACAATGTCATTTGATAAAATTAACTAAGAAAATTACCCGAATTAATTCGTAATTTGACGATAACGAGAATAAAACATGATGATATTTCTAGCATAAAGAAAAGCTATCAAGCGGGCAGAACAAAGAACATGTTGTTATTTTTGAATAGTCAAAAGCATATCCGTCTGGCTATGTGCTTTGTGCACACGACAAGAGCTACCAAGAGCTAGCAACCACAGCCAGCTAACAAAACTAGCAAACGTACACCTGAGCAGGTACAGTGGGGGAGATGCACGGCCGCGTGTTTGTCCATTATTGACGTCAATCATGGAAGTCCCATAGACTCACTGGATTGTTTACCCCAGGAGCAAAAGGTCGCTGCGAGTGGCTCAGACATCCAAAAATTACAGTGCACCTGGACAGTATTCACAACGCTTCACTTTTTCCACATTTTTGTATGTTACAACTTTATTCTAAAATGGAATAAATTCATTTGTGTCCTCAAAATGATGGACACAAGTCACCACGATGACAATGTGAAAATTGACAAGGCCTTTCATCGTAAAAGTTTTCAAAATGCACCTGAAAGACTCTCAGACCATGAGGACCAAATACTCTGGTCTGATGAGACACAGATTGAACTCTTTGGCGTGAATGCCAGGCGTCATGTTTGAAGAAAACCAGACACCACTCATCACCAGGTCAATACCATCCCTGCAGTGACGCATGGTGGTGGCAGCATCATGATGCGGGGATGGTTTTCAGCGGCAGGAACTGGGAGACTAGTCAGGATAGAGGGAAAGATCAATGCAGCAATGTACAGAGATATCCTGGACAAAAACCAACGCTTCCCATCCAACCTGATGGAGCTTGAGAAAAGAAATGAGGAATGAGGAGAGGAATGGGCAAAACTGCCGAAAAATAGGCGGGCCAAGCTTGTTGCATCACATTCAAAAAGACTTGAGCAAAAGGCTGTGAATACTTACGTATTTTTTGTTTTTTATTTTCAATAAATTAGCAAAATTAAATAGAACCTGTTTAAAGGAATGTATTCCATTTTGGAATAAGGCTGTAACACATAAAAATGTGGGAAAAATTAAGCGCTCTGAATACTTTCCGGATGCACTGTATAATCAAACCATCGATAGTCTTGACATTTGTGATATCTGAGATGCAGAAGACCTCACAATACATACCACAATACCTTATTTTAACATATGTACACATACATACATACATACATACATATATATATATATATATATATATATATATATATATATATATATATATATATATATATTAGAGATGTCCGATAATGGCTTTTTTGCCGATATCCGATATTCCGATATTGTCCAACTCTTAATTACCGATTCCGATATCAACCGATACCGATATATACAGTCGTGGAATTAACACATTATTATGCCTAATTTTGTTGTGATGCCCCGCTGGATGCATTAAACAATGTAACAAGGTTTTCCAAAATAAATCAACTCAAGTTATGGAGAAAAATGCCAACATGGCACTGCCATATTTATTATTGAAGTCACAAAGTGCATTATTTTTTTTAACATGCCTCAAAACAGCAGCTTCAAATTTGGGACATGCTCTCCCTGAGAGAGCATGAGGAGGTTGTGGTGGGCGGGGTTGAGGTGGGGGGGGGGGGTGTAGCGGGGGGTGTATATTGTAGCGTCCCAGAAGAGTTAGTGCTGCAAGGGGTTCTGGGTATTTGTTCTGTTGTGTTACGGTGCGGATGCTCTCCCGAAATGTGTTTGTCATTCTTGTTTGGTGTGGGTTCACAGTGTGGCGCATATTTGTAACAGTGTTAAACTTGTTTATACGGCCACCCTCAGTGTGACCTGTATGGCTGTTGACCAAGTATGCCTTGCATTCAATTGTGTGTGAGAAAAGCCATGGATATTATGTGACTTGGCCGGCACGCAAAGGCAGTGCCTTTAAGGTTTATTGGCCCTCTGTACTTCTGCCTACGTCCGAGTACCACTCCGTACAGCGGCGTTTTAAAAAGTCATAAATTTTACTTTTTGAAACCGATACCGATATTTCGCTTCAAAACAGAACTTTAGATAAAACTGAGGCAACTTGTTGGTTTTCCAGCAACAAACATTCTTATCATTGGCACAAAATTCCATCTTAAAGCGAAACATATACTTAAGGATGGCGCAGATAGGATGAATGCAAGCTACATCGAAAACAAGCAGAGGAGAACGCTATGCTGGCGGTTTACCTGCGTCAGTGTTGTCAACAAATAAACCACAGTTAAGTTAAACATATGCCTTTACTAAATGGACGTAAACCACTAAACATCTGTAAAGATCACCAATGCTGACAGCATATATGCACAACTACAGCAACTTTACTACACAAAAAAGGAGCATCAAGCTGCAACTACAGACTGAATGTGAATGTGTTTTGATTGCTGTAGAACATTGGACATTTGTAAGTAATCACAACGAGCTGAGTTCGCATTCTACCAAAAAAAGGAGATCAGCATTGTCATATGTAGAGGTAAATAAGCTTGTTTGTTGCAACAACTGTTTAAACTAAAGAAGAGTAAATGCACATTTAAATGGTGCATTATGTTGTATTATATTCCTCAACTGATGTACTAGCATTTATTTAGGTGCAAATATTACAGATTACTTTACACAACATCTTTGACAAAGCATGATCGTAATGCAAGACAATTAACAATGTTTTATTTTGTGAATGTAAATAACCGGATGTAAAGCAAAGCATTTTTATTTTGAAGGCGGAAAAGTGTGATTAGTTTGTGTCTCGACGTGTCTTGAAGACAGAACTGACTTTTTGCAATAACAAAAGTCCCCTTTCGACTTCCTGCTTACCGTCTTTCGTTTCTGTTGAGCTTTTATGTCGTCTTACTTACTAAATCAGTCACAGTACCAATTTAGATGTTATGTTATCACTGCACCTTAGCACTAATCTGAACACGAAAGTGAAGCACCACCCACCTCTAGAACGACACTCGCAGCAGGCGTTTGCTACGAGGAAGTTGTCTCTTTTCATGGCAAAAAATAGTCCTTTCTTGTCGGGAGAACAACTTGCCATGACTTTGAACCTGATATTTCCATAAAGTAGACTTTCCTTTGTCCATTGGTGCTCGCTTGTGGCTTATCAGTAGCAAGTGAACTGCAGCCAAGGTCGCCCCGCTACGGCACGGCTCGAGGGTCAGAAAGAACGCATGTGCGTTAATCGCCCGTCATAAAAAAATGTGTGTCGTTATTGAAATTTATAGTTAAAGTGTTATTGTGTTAACTTCGACAGCCCTAATATACAGTATATGCATATATACTGTGTGTGTGTATATATATATATGTATATATATATACACATACTGTATATATGTAAAGATACACATATATCTATGTACATACTGTACATATAAGTATATATACATATATACATGTATACCTTTGTATAGATACATATATACGTATATACACATATATATGTATATACGTATACATATTAACACTTTTATATATATACATATACATATATATGTATATACAGGGGCGCCGCTAGGGATTTTGGGCCCCATGAAAATAATCTTTACAGGGCCCCCAACACAGTGTCATTATTTTTTCTGTATTATAATTTCATCATCATTAGGGGCCTCTCTGGGCCCCCCTCTATCATGGGCCCCTAGAATCCGTCTCCTTTACCCCCCCCTTTTCGGCGCCCCTGTGTATATACATATATATGTACATACATACATATGTATATACATATATGTATATACATACATGTATGTACATATATATATATATATATATATATATATATATATATATATATATATATATATATATATATATATATATATATATACATACACTCCGCAATATTACAGAACAAACTTTTTGTATTGCTAGAAAAAACTCTTAAGTCGTACAGTAATTTGAAGTAAGCAGCTTATTAGAAAGTGTGAGTAAGATATAAATAAAACTTTTGTTCTTCAGTGTTAGTTGTGTGTGCGTTCGTGCGTGCGTGTGTGTGTGTGTGTGTGTGTGTGTGTGTGTGTGTGTGTGTGTGTGTGTGTGCGTGTGTGCGTGTGTGTGCGTGTGTGTGTGCCTAATGAAGTGGTCATTATCATAACAACCTCTGACCTGAGACTCCTTTAGCTTTATTCAGTGTCTTAGGTTTTCTTTTTCTGGTCTGGATACCTTCTTTCTTCATGGCCAGTGGTCGAGGTACCTGCACCAACAAAAATGATGTTTCTTAGACATATTCCCCTTTGTGTATGCTTTGGAATGAAAGTCACTCACCCCGTGTAGTTTAGTGTAGAGACCACAGGCGTTGCAAACTGGCTCTCCTTCTGCGTTCCTGCGCCAAAGTGTCGTAGTGCTGGTCTGACAGTTGGCACAAGACAGGCCGATCCTTCTGGACGTGGACTGCAGGATGGAGACCAAGGGTCAGAGGTCGTGGAGGACATCTCATTCATTCACTTTGCACACTGATTGATAGTCACAGCACTTCTATCACTGTGTGTGTGTGTGTGTGTGTGTGTGTGTGTGTGTGTGTGTGTGTGCGTGCGTGCGTGCGTGTGTGTGTGTGTGTGTGTGTGTGTGCGTGTAACCCCAAGTACACACATACACACACTCACACTAATTTAATAACACGTCTTACACACATTCAGGGTCGTTTCCTGGCAATAAGTCCTTTTACAAACTAAAATTAAGTAATTTTACAAACTAACAAGTCATTTTACAAACTAATAATAAGTCATTTTACAAACCAATAATAAATCATTTTACAAACTAATCATACGTCATTTTACAAACTAATAATACGTCATTTTACAAACTAATAATAAGTCATTTTACAGACTAATAATAAGTGCTTTTACAAACTAATAATAAGTCATTTTACTAACTAATAATACGTAATTTTACAAACTAATAATAAGTGCTTTTTACAAACTAATACGTCATTTTACAAACGACTGATAAGTCATTTTACAAACTAATAATACGCCATTTTACAAACTCTTAGTAAGGCCACTTAATTTGAGACAATTTATCAAGAAAAAGTGGTAATACTACAAGCATTAGGTCATGATTTTACGAGACAACCTGTTGCAATTTATGAAAAAGACAATTTGAAATATTCCCGAGGAAAAATTTAACTGTTAGAATCAACCGTCTGAAGGCTATGAGAAAAAGTCATATTTGTAATTTTTTTCCCCAGTTTTGAGAAACTATTTGTTACATAGTAAAAAATTTTCTCTTCATTAAAGTAAGCTTGGATATTGATTAGAAAGGACTTTGAATGCTACGAGAAAAAGTTGTAATTTTTATAATTTGGGTTATTTTTATTTAATATTTTAGAAACAATTTCTTATACAGTAACTCATTTAAAATAATTATTTTTATAAGAATAAACTTGTATATTTATGTGAAAGAAGTCTGTATGCTACAAGGAAAAAAGTCATGATTTTTACCATTTTGATTTGACATGCATAACAATACATTTGGACATTTATATGGACATGTATACAAAAAAGTCTGGAGGCTATGAAGAAAAAGTCATAATATTTGACATTTTTACTTATTTGTTCCCCTGTTTTTAAAATCATATTTTTATACAGTTAGGAATTTTAAAAATCTATTTTTTTATACGAATAAACAAGCATTATTTTGCAAAAGAAGTCTTTATGCTGTGTGTAAAAAGTTGTAATATTTACATCTTAATTTGATGTCCCCACGTTTAGCAATAATATAAAACATTACTGTTACATCACAACTTATGCATAAAATATTTTATAACAATACATTTCTACATTAATGCAAAAGAGTTTGAATGCCTGTCGTATTATTTTACTTTGCTTTTCTTAAATCTATTTTTAGAAAATATGTCCTATACAGTAAATAATTCTAAAACAATTATTTTTTTATAAGAATAAACTTATGCAAAATAATTCTGACTGTTACAAGGAAAACAACTAATAATATTTGCCAATTAGTTTTTCCCCTATTTCATAAACAATTTATTATACAGTAATTGATTTAAAGATAATAATTTTACAACAAGAAACTTGTATATTTATGCGAAATAGGTCTAAATATTACAAGGAAAAACAAGTGATATTTGCAATTTTTAGTTATTTTTTCCCTATTGTTTTAGAAACAATTTATTATACAGAAATGTATTTATTTATTTTTAATAAACTTGTACATTGATGAAAAAATGTCTGAATGCTATGAGAAAAGGCATCATTTTTTACATTTTTAATTAGTTTATTTTTAGAAACTATTTCTCATACAATAATTCATTGAAGAAAGGGTATTTTTATGAATTCTGAATTGTGAAAGAAAACCAACATTTTATAGCAATAAACTGTCTAAATATTTGTTGAGAAGAAAGCCATGATACCAAACAGACGAGTCGAACAAACAAAAACAAATATTCAACTATAATATAATGTTTTATTTTATTGTTGTAGTTTGTGTATAGAGACCCATTTAAAAAATAAGACTAATTTCAATAAACAGAAAACAGGTAATTTCATTAGGGACACACAATTCAATGAGTCCAATACAATATCTGCATTAATTAATGTTATAAATTGTAACAATGTGTATATTAAATTGGAAGTTCAATGCATCATACTGACAATATTATTTGACAGTCCTAATACAGTCTTGTCAATTCAAGGTGGGGCTTGTGAGAGTGTGTAGGTGTCCCTAATGTAGTGTCCCATGGGTGTATGTCACATTTCTTATAATAAAAATAAAGATTTGTATATGTAATATGTAATCATATAATGCTCACCGTGCGTTTCTGCGGTTTAATGAGTGGTCTGCTGAGGCCATTCATCTTGCTATAGAGACCGCAGGCGTTGCACAGGAAGTGTCCAGTGCCATCACGCCTCCAAAGCGGCGTGGAGATGGAGCCACAGTTCACACACTCCCTGCTCTCCCCCATGTCGTCCAGAATGTCAGAAACTGCACAATAAAACATTACAAGGAAATTATATTGGAGTTTCATATTGCAGTTATAATTGAAAAAAATTACAAAGACATGCACCTGGGGATAGGTTGATTAGCAACGCTAAAATTGGCCCTATGTGTCAATGTATGTTTGAATGTTGTCTGTCTATCTGTGTTGGCGCTGCGATGAAGTGGCGACTTGTCCAGGGTGTACACCGCCTTCTGCCTGAGTGCAGCTGGGATAGGCTCCAGCACACCCGCGACCCGAGAAGGACAAGCGATAGAAAATGGATGGATGGACATTAAAGACCAGCTTGTTATGATTAAATATTGATTTTTGCTTAGATTATGCACACAAAATTACAAAAAAAAACCTGCAACATGTTAAACAATATATTTCAGTAAAAATGTGTGTGTTCCGGCAAGTTTCACACACAAACAAATTGTGTACATTTTAAGACATTTGACCTTTTCAGTTGAATCACAACACTTAATGTAGTCATATTTCGAAATTAATGCCATCATTAAGGCTGGCAAAAACAACAACATCATAATCAAGTTTATATATTTATAAGGCAGAAAGGTCAACTCCATATTTTGAGGGTTCAGAGCAATCAGACAATGTATATTTTCATGCACATGCACAAATGACATCATTAATTTATTTTAAACTTTACTTTTAGCTCAGCTATAAAAGAAAATGTATGGTAGCGTTGTCGCTTGAGCTGTAACATTATTTAAGCTAACGTGTTTTTACACAAATTAAATGGCAAAAAAAGTTTAAAATTATTTTTTTAACAAGAAAAAAACAATTTTACATGCACACACTTGATCTATGATTGATTGTGTTTATTTATGTTGCACAGTCACAAAAGTGTGTTTTCAAGCACATAAAATAGCAAAATCATAATGGAAATAACCTATAATATTTTACCATTACCTTCTTTTCAACTGTAATTTTAACCAAAAGAAGGATTTCAATGACGTTGCATCATTATTAGTGTAATTTAAGGTCAGCAAAGTCATTTTTAATGCAGACTAAAAAGCAAAATCTGTAAATGATGCGTTATAATTGGAGTTGACCTTTTTAAACTCGCATTTTAATCATAAAAAAAAATACAGTTAAATTATGTTGACACTTGAGCTTTAATGAAGTATAGCACCAATAAATGGTAAAATACATTTTTGAATTTAGTTTTTTATGCACACAAAATGTCGAAAGAAGCACATAAGTCAGATTTTTTTTTAATTTCTTTTTAAATAACATGTTAATGATTTTTGCCACTTTGTTTAATTATTGATTTGTGTTATTTAGGCTTAGAAGAGCAACACTTGTGTGGTTTTACTTTCATAAAATGTAAAAAGGACAATATTTTGCGTTTACCTTCTTTTTAACTCGAATTATAATTACAAATAAATTTTAATAAATGTAACTTATAATGATTTGTGTTATTTAGGCTTATCAAAATTTGATATTTTTTAAATGATGTGCACAAAATGTTAAAAGAAGCAATTTATATTTGTTACCTTTTCAATGGTATGTGCACAAATTGTAAAAAGGACAATATTTTGCTTTCTGATTAACATTTTTTTATTACATTTAAATTATTTTGTACTTTATTAATAATTATATATTTTTTAGGCTTTTCAAAGTGAGATTGTTTTATTAAGTGCACAAAATATCAAAACAATAAATATATTTTTCTGTTACCTTATTTAACTTTGACTTTGATTTAAAAATATTTTTATTTCAATATATTGTCACTTCATCGAAAATAGAGGGACAAGCGGTAGTAAATGGATGGATTAGCAGAAATGTGTGTATTTACGCACAGGAAAAGTCCAATGAAGCATGTTGCGTTCTGAGTTGTGTTAATAGTGTTTAAAATAGTGAGGAAAATGTTTTTTTATACAAATAAAATGGCAAAAAAGCAGTGCAATTTTGTCATAGCATGAATTGAAAAGTGGAGTTCTTCAAATATTTGAGGTGATTTTAGGTTTACCTCCATTGGGACCACGGATCAAAGGTGCCCCCCTGCTCTGCAAGGTGTGCAGCATGCTGTTGTCAAAAGGCCCCCCGGTCCAAGGCGTGGGCAGCTGGGAGAGCTGAGGGCCCACATAGGGCGAGTAGGGCCCCGGGTAGGCCCCGCTCAGTGGCCGGGAGAGGCCGTACTGCTCGGCCCGGTTGGCCACATTCAGTGTGTTGCTGTAGGCAATGTCCCGGCCGCTGCCGTTGTTCATGGGCGGACTCGGAGGGTAGTGGAAGCGGCCGGACGCGTGGGGGCTCCCGGTGCTATACGAGGGGCTCTCGGGGGCGGAATGCGACCACACCGAGTGGCTGGAGACGGCGTGGCCGGGCTGCGCGGAGCCGCCGCCCGCTTGCAGGTAGGACAGGCTGGGGATCATGGAGCCCACCCTGGAGCTCGGCACGTACACGGGGGAGTTGGGGCTGGAGTGCATATAACCGCCGCTGGAGGAATCATATCCGCTCTGGCTCTGCGCGGCGGCGATGGCGAGGGTCTGGTACATGTCGGAGGGGTCCACCAGCAGGCCGGCGGCCTTGTGCGCGCCTCCGGACAGAACCAGCTTGCTGCCCTGCAGGTCTAGATCCGTAAAGAGTGGCACGTCCTCGCCGGCGCACAGGTGGTTGCTGTGGTGTCCGAAGTGGGCGTAAGGGTGGAGTGTTCTGCCGCCCAGCGGGTCAAGGTCGCCGGGGGAAGTCCTCAGCTCGTCCGGGGTGTGCGCGCCGCTCCTTCGGCTGTCACCGCCGGGCAGGTAGCTCGGCTCGGCCGGCGACCCTGGGCTGCTGGAGGCTTCTCGCTTGACCATGGACCAGCCGGTTTCGCCCAGGTCCATCCAGGAGCACTTTCCATACACCTTGGAGGGTTAACGGGAGTCTAAATATCCAGGGACGTCTTCACCCTGCGGACACGTTACAGTGAGTACGTGTGGATGCCTCATATCTGGAACTGCACCAGAAAAATAACGCTTTCTACCTTCACCCGCGTTTTACTCAACCCCCTTAAGTTGCAGCATCCCAATATTTTTAGCAAAAATAGACCACAACCTTAACTATAAAACGGCTTTAAACAAAAAAAAAACCCTGCTCTTCTCCCACAGTCAAGTGGGAGTTAAATAAAGACAAGTCAGATAAGCCCACGCAATATGTCTTCACACAAAAAAAAAAGATAAGAAGCAGATAAGAAGAGGCTGCAGTGCCAAAATGAGCATCTATTTTACAGTGGGGTGGGGGGAGGAGGTTACGTACCTGCTCAATGGTGTGCCATAGGTGTCACGCACACGCACACGCGCGCACACGCAAAAAACAAGCAAGAAGTCCGAGTGGGAGACGGCAGATAAGTTTCTCTTCTCTCCTGTGAGCGAAAATGCAGCGCAGGAGTCAGCTCAGCCAGACCTGGTTCCGCAGGGGGAGTGGCCGAAACTAGTGCAGGGGGGCGGGGTGGTTCGGGTGTGAGGGGGCGTGGTCTCCTGCGCTCGCCCTCCAATCAATCAAGCTGCACAGAAGTGCGCTTTAAAAAAAAAGAAGAAAAAAAAGTTGTTTTTCAATGAAGTGAATTAAATGATGAATTGTCCGTCAAGTGACATTTTTTTTCTTTACTTTTTCAATGAATGTTGTTTGTCTTTAAAAAGAAAGTTAAGAAATATATAATAGACAAACATAAATAATACATACATAAATAACAAAATCGTCCTTTTCACTGTTTTTTTTAAATAACGTTTAATTGTCTGGATTTGTAAGAAATTAGCATTTTCTTTCTCTCGCGTTCTGTGTAAACATCTTTTAATATTTGTGACAATTTTATAAAAGATCTATCATTATTAAGTATACAATGTTTTTTCAAATGTTCTATCATTATTAAGTGTACAATATATTTTTTAAATGTTCTATCATTATTAAGTGTACCATTTTTTTTAATATAATGTATCGAAAATACCACACTAATATTAGCATGTTGCGATTGTGCTGTTTTATTTATTATGAAAATTATAATCAACCACATTCTATATTTGTTTTAATACTGTAAATATTAGGGGCATTATTGAAGATAATTTGACATCCTAACAGTTTCCTTGCAGTGTCTTATGGTTTAAAATGTGTATTTTTTTGTTTTAGTAAACAAATAAATAAATGTCCATTGTCTTTTCGTTTGTGATATTATCGTACAATTTAAATAGATACGCTTTGTTCATTGTTTGGTTGCTCTTCCTGTTTTAAAATGTATTACTATTTGATGTAATTAGGTCAAATGAATGTAAACCTAATCAATGCATTGTTGCATGACTCAATCCCCTTTCTTGATCAATAAAACCCCTTTTCGATTGTATGTCAAATGTGTAACAATATCATTTAACTCATTGAGATATTCCATGCATGCTGCAGGAGTTTGAAGCAACTTTAAGGGTGAAATGAATAAGATATTGGTCAGAAAATGTGCATTTATGTGTGGGCTGCAGTCAAGGTGCTGACTCGTGTCTTTTGTTGATTGAGGATGATCAATAAATTCCGTCGCT